>NC_018390.1:2317293-2487196 GCF_000208865.1 Neospora caninum Liverpool
CGCGGGGCGACCGATTTCTTTTATCAAACTAATTCTCGAGGCTTTGCCTGGCACTCACCCCGACGAAAGGGCGAATACGGAAAAGAGGCGAAAAACGTTTGTGTTAAAAAGAGACTCGGGATCTGCGGAAAGATGGGGAGGGCGGCGCGCGAAAAGGGGAAAACGCTTTTATTTTTAGCAGAAAACGACAGAACGGGCCCGGAAGTTCCTTCGATTCTCAAGAACAGCCTCGAAACAAAAAAATGATGAACGGCCGCCTGGTGGAACGATTCAAAATCGGCGGTAGAGAGGGGGGCGAGAGAGAGGGAGGGACGGGCGGACTCGCGGGAGCGAGGACGAGAGGAAAGACAAAGAGCAAAGCGCGAGAAAGGCCAGCGTTTGCTTTACAGAGGCGGAAACAGTGTTTTGTCAAATCTGTGCTGAGGAGCCACTCACTGAAGCATCTAAACTTCCGGGAAGGAGCGCCGTGACCCTCTCGAAAGTTAAGCTAGCGCTGCACAAGCTGTTGAGTGCGCCGCAGCTACGAACTTGTGGGAAACGATGGCGACTCAACGCGCTTCTAAGCAGTAGGGAGGGAGACTCTCTCAGCCCCGCCGTTTTGTCTCAAACGATGAGTGAAAGAGATTGACGGACACACGGAGAGACCAATTAAACAGAAGCAACGATACATATATCTTTGTTTTTGTGGGGGAAGGTGGGAGTGAATATACACTTGCGGGGCAAGAACCGCAGTGTTGTTCGCGCTGCGAGGGCTGGTGTCGCTGTTTCCAAAAAGGAAAGCGGGAAGGTGAAGCAACAAGGAGAATCGAAGAGAGTCAGGATCTCGTCGCGACGTCTCAACGGTTGTCTGCCCATACTTCTCGTGCCGAGAAGGGGACGAAAACCTCTCCCGCCTCCACCGTCGTTCCTCTGAGTTAGAAGGCGTAAACACCGAGCGCAAAACGCGCCAAACGGCGCAGCTGTGCTCGTTTGCGTCCCGTCTGTCCCTCCTGTGACCAAGCTTCCGAGGCGGATCTCGGCCGTTCTTAAGTGTTGCGAGAGAAAACACACGGCCCCTGGCGATGAACGACGAGAACCTTCCCCTGCTTTTACCAACACAAGTGATGCATGCCTGGAAGCTTGGCGATCTCCCCTCAACGCTCCGTGGCAGAGATCCCCCACGAGAGAAGACCTTGTGTGCGACAGAAACCTGAACAGCGTCGGCCTGCGGCACACGCATTCGCCTGTTTTACGTGGAAGAGAGTTTCAGCGGACACCTCGCATGCATCTGCAGGACGCAATGCTTCATTCGATGCTTCATGCTCAATCTTAGCCTGCAGGTTACTACTGTGACTCCATGTCGGCCTCAAAAGGCAAAGTTTAGCCGGGAAGTTTAAGTCTTAACTTTGGAGCTGAGGATCTTGCGAAGTGCACAGATGGACCGTAAGTGTATGCAAAAATGCCAATAGGTGAGGTGCTCCGAGGAGACAGCTGCAAGCACATGCCTATATATATATATATATATATATACTTTATCCAAATGTTTATATACTATGCTCGTCTGCTTGTTACTATGTATACACATGTACCACAGTGATTGCGAGTCTTTTCCCTTCTTTGGCATGTGCCGTATTTGTATTGGACTCGATACAATTCCATAACGCTCAGTCAGCGCTTCGCTTTCTCATCCATCCCGCGGCCTCAGGTAGCGGGCAGTAGACGCTACAGATAGGCATGCGCAAAGCCAGAGGCGGCGGTACACGAGAACGCTTCGAAAGAGTCGGCAAAGACCTCGCCCTTACGAAGTTCTGTCTACTTCTGAATGTATGGAGGATCTGAAGGTTGTTCTGTTTCTCTACATATAGGCATAGACATGCTTTGTTTTGACGACATAGAATGCGCGGTCCTGCGGCGTGCTCGTTTATTTCGCTCTCCCTTTTCTTCAAAGAAGCATCCAGCAAAACCTTCAAACGCCGTCTCCCCTCCTGTGTCAAAACGGCTCTAAGACGATTTCCCCCTCTCTGGCTGCTTCCACCAGCCCCTGCGTCTGTCTCCTCGTAGTCTGTTCCTCCTCTGTGACAACACGTTTCTCTCATTTGATTCTGCGAGATCGAAACGACACACGGAGAGCGTTCGTTGGCGGCCAAACTCGGAAAAAAGGAACCCCCCCCCCCGGCCATTTGCGGTGTACGGACACTACTTGCACGCGGTGTTGCTCCAGGAAGCAAGCACCCCGTTTTGCCGTTCGTCGTACGGTCCTTTTCTCTGGGAAAGAAGGTGCGCCGTTTGTTTTTTTATGATGCGCGCGACGCTAAACAAAGAAAAGTGAGGGCTCGGCACCTCTCTCGTGCGTTTCGGTGTTTCACCGTTGCGGCGAAGAGCGCCAGCGGTGTGTGGAAGTCGCCCGGCTGCACGGCACCACAAGTGAACCCCGAAGAAACCGAGCAGCAGACAGAAAAGAATGAGGGAAGAGCATGGAGAAAAAGGGGACAAAAACCGTTTTCCCTGGATTCCTCGGTGAATACATTCGGCTTCTCCTGAAGGTCGTTTCTCCCGGAGGAGCCGCATGCAGACAAGACACACGGGTGTGTACAAGTCGACGAAAATGGAGGGAGAGAAGCGGTGACTCTAGTGCTACCATCGACACGAACGGCGACACACAACGGTTGTGTTCTTTTTCTTTTGTCCCCAGCTTTGTCTTTCTCTCCACCTCGTAGAACGGTTGCGCCGTATCTTTAGATCGGCGTGGACTGGATGTTTGGAAGAATTTTTATCGTCTTGCTTCGTCTGCTCGGTGCGTCGCTGGCTCGCCGACCTGTGTGCTCTCTCGAGCCCCCTTTGTGCCTTTCCTCTTTTTCTCCATCTTTTCTTCCAGTTCTCCCTTTTCCTTCCCCTTTTTCGTTGCTTTCCTTCTCTCTCTCCGCAGTCCGGTTTCTTGCCTCTCTTCCTGCTTCCTTCCTTCCACCTTTTCGAACGCACAGCTGGTCGCCTCATCGCCGTGCGCTCTTGTTCGCCCATCAACCGCCATTTCTTCTTCCTCTCCTCTCTCTTACCCCTAGCGATCTTCCCCCTCTCTCTGTTCTGCCTGGAGTTCCTCGTTTCTTCCGTCTTGCGTGCGATTCCCCCCCAACCCCCCCCCCCGCCGCTGTGTGTGCCTTGCCTCTTTCGCGGCCGCTCGCCTCTCCGTTCCCTGGCCCGCGGCTTCCTCTTTAGTTCTTCCGCTCGCAGCAGACGCGAACCGATATAGGGCGGCGAAGCCAAAGGGACAGAGGGGCGAACAGATGGTGGCGAGGGCCACAGACGGAGGAGACAATGCCGCCCAATCGGGCTCGGAGACACATCCAGTCGTGCGCCTCGGCTTTCGGCCTGATGGCAAGCGCCGCGTCAGCGTGGCGTCCGGGTCCGCCCCTCTCCCCACAGCAGGTGTACGTTTCTCTCTCCGTGTGTCCAGCCTCTTCCGTGCTTCTTTCCTTCCTGCCTCTCACCACTCTCTCAGAAGTATTTCCCTTCAATGTTTGCCTTCTCTGTCCCTTTTCTTCCCGTTCTTCTCTTCATGCTTTTTTCCATAGGTCCCTGTGCCTTTCGCCTTTCCCTCCTGCTGCCGCTTCCTTTCTCCTTTCTCCTCCCTATTTCGCTTTCGGCGTTTCGTCTTCTGCCCATCCTGTTCGTTTGCGCTCGGTTCGGTTCCTTCCCCGTTGCAGGAAGGCGCGTCAGGACGCGACAGTGCTCGAGGCGTGGGATCTCTCGGCGGCGCTGTCCTGGGGGTGAGGCAAGCGAAATCGAAATTTTCTCTCGAGCCTCATGTCCTGTTCCCTCTCTTCTCGGAGGTTCGGGCCGTGCCGGGTTCATCCGCGCTTTTGGCCAGTCACGGCAGCCCTTTCTTTACCATACGCTGACGTCAAACGTTTCTTACAGGTGGAACAACTCCTGGGAAGATTCCCGGTTTCGACTGCTCAGCGCTGCTTTCGACGCGGAGGCGGTCGGTATCGGGTGCCTCCATGCATGCCCACCGGCGCGTGATTTCCACGTCTTCAATTCTCGTGCTCTCCTGTGTCCTCGCATCTCGCCCTGGTGTCCCATCTTTTTTCGTCGGCAAACGCTGCAGGCCGCACCCGCCCTACCGCTTCGTGGCTGTGGCTCCCCTCTTCACTCGGTCCCGTTTCTTCCTGGCGCGCTCGCATCTTTCCTCGCTATGCCGTCTGCGCTCGTCCCTTCCTGTCTCGTCTCCACGTTTCTTCTTCCCCTTCGCCGTCTACCTGTGCTCGGTTTCAGGTGTCTCCGCCCGCCTGTCAGCGTCTCCTTGGCCCTTCGCCGCTGTGTTCTCTGCACCGTTCCATCGTCGTGTGCCGTTCCCTTCTGTCTTTGCCTTCGTCCGCGTCAGGGTTCCGCCTCGGCCGCTCTCTCCCGCCAGGCGTCGGGCTTAAATCTCTCCTCGTCCTCGCTTGCGTCGTATCCGTCTTCCGCGTTCCCGGCTCCGTTCCCGCTTTCCAATGCGCCGCGCTCGACCGCCTTCGCCCGGCCTCCCGCGCGCGCAGCGCCTGGCGCTGGGCGGGGCTTGGCGGGGCGCCTGCTGGTCCGCGCGTTCTTCGACGACATGAAGACCGTTAGCATGCAGCGCATAAATCAGAAAAACGCCTTTCAGGTGGATCTCATCGACCGCCTCGCCCTCGTCGTTCAACAACAGCTGGTCAAAACTGACCACGCAGCTCTCACGGTGGGAAGACGAAAGGAACAGGACACGCCAAACGGCATCTGAGGCGCCCGAAACAGCAAGACACTGGGGGAGGGGAGGGGCGCAGGGGGAAACGGGCGCTCGTTTTCACGGCTTGGGCGCGGGGTTTTCGACGACTGTCGATGTGCACACGGGGAGACGTTGGGAAAAGGCAGATGCCGTCGATCCTCGATGAACGCGGCTTCTTGGGCTCACTGTTTCTCCTTACCTTTGAGCAACACGACAAAGACAGATACGAACGGCGCGTCGGTGCTGTCTCCACTTTTTCTTTTGTTGGACTTTCCTCTGTCTCATCAGGACGGTAACGATGCACAGCAGCCGGCCCTGCTCGACGGCGCCTCCTCTCCAGATTTCCAGAGCAATTTAGACATGTCACGCACAGGAAGAGGTGAAGAAGGGGAAGAAGGCATTACATTCACGCACGTCTCCTCTGCTGTCGAAGGGGCGACGCGCGTGTACGGCTACCGCGTCGAGGCCGTCTACGATCAAACCTATCATGTGAGCATTTGTGAAGTATGCATCTTCTTGGGTCCGGCGGAATGAAGGGAGGCGTTCCAGGAGCTCGCAACGGCCTGGCCTGTCAAGGAACACGCTTCTCTATGGCTGCGTCATGCAAACATGCATATACATTCGTATGTACATGTGTATATAGATGTATACAGCCGTCACGGTGCATATATATATATATATATATATGCATAGATGCATATATTTCCACTGAACGATTCAGACACGTTCTGAGCCACCTCTCATATGCCTGTCCACTTCACCGCTCACTCGTCGCGTTCGTCCGTTCACTCTCCTCTTCCAGTTTCACGTCTTCTCCCTCCTGTTCTTCCTCGTGTTCTCCCTATGGCTTTCTTTATTTGGTGTCGTGATTGTTCTCTCTTGCTCCCGCTCCTCCGTTGTCGCTCGTATTCGACCTGTTTCCTTCTCTGGTGTGACCCCTTGTTCCCTCCTAGTCGCTCTATATTGCTGGCCCTCGTCGTTTCCTCTTTTCCGTGCGCTCCTATTCGCTATCGTAGGTTTTCGAGTATTCTCGCGCTCCCTCTGTGCCTGCGTCCGCTTGGTCCTCGCGTTTGCGCCTGATCTTCCAAGTTTTTTGCGCCTGATCGTCGCGTTGCGTTCAACGCGTGTCCCTTCGTTCGCGTTCCCAGGTGTTAAATTTGATGAGCGCGTCGCGCCAAGGCCAGGGAGGCGAAGACGAGGCTGATGGCGAGGCCGCGTCGCACCCGGCGCGCCGGGGCCGCCACCGCCCGCAGCTCCTCCTTTTCAAGAAGGGAGGAGCAAGCACCCTTGCCCCGGCATCCGAAATTACTGAGGCACAGATTGACAAGGATAGCTGTGTCGATCCCTATTTCTTGTAAGCTCCAATCGAACAAAACCGCAAAGGCTTTCAAGCAATACGCGCCAATACATACCCATACATACATACATACATACATATATATATATATATATATATATATATTTACAAATACTTCGAAGCATGCAGCGGATAGATGCCTCTGTTGCTCATGTCGATGTCTCTGGTTTAAGGGGCGCCTTAGTCTTGCTTCGTATCTGTCCTTGTGTCCGAAGACCAGTATTTGTACATATCTCTGTATAGAGAGATGTCAATATTCACAGACACATATATGTCAGGATACCGCTGTTGTCGAGTCGCGATCTCTCCATGCGTGTGCCCCTGAGCGCATGCGCCTTCGCGTGCATGTCCAATGTATGCCTTTCGGTTTTTTCAGGAAGATCTCGGGAATGTTTGACCAGGCAGGGGCGAAAGGACTTCTTTTGGCGAATCTAGAGGTCGACACGTCCCTGCGAATGAAGCTCGACGGTGAATGTCGAGCCTTCCCCACAGGCGTCTTGACACACGACGCGGACCGAGAGAAGGGCGAAGGCGCGAGAGAGGAGACACAAGAAGGCGAGACGCCGGAACGGACGATGAAGATCCCGGAACCGAGTGTCGACTGCGCCTTTCTAAAAGGTAAGATGAGGAACAGGCAACTCACCTTCAGCATTTCAGTTGCATGCAGGCTGTCGCGACCCAGCACGATCGGGTCTTCTCTCAGAAGCTCTTAAGAGATCGCAGGCGATTTCGAGGCCGCAGACACCTGCCGCGCCGCAGGTGCGTGTTTGGCCATCTTCCCGCTTGAGGGAAATCTCCGATCCCAGAAACGCACATAAGGGGTTTTGCCGTGGTTGGGTGTTTGCGTGTGCTTCTTTCGTGATTGTTTAAAGATGAGGAGAAACGTTCCGCCCCTCGGCTTCTTTGTCGACAGCCTTCGCGTCTTTGGTCGCCGTCTCACGCCTAACGCCTGTCGTTGGCGCTCGCGCTTCTTCCGCTTCCTTGGCGTTCGTCGAGAACTGCTCAGCAGCGTGTGTCCTTCCAGATCGTTCCAGGCGGTCGCCCTCCACTTTGGTTTCGTGTCCACGCGCGTGCGCGTCTCCGTGAGCCTTTTCCTCTTTATTCGGCGGCATGCTTTGTGTCTTGTCCCTCCTTGCAGATCTTCTCCTCGCCGGCGACACCCCCGCCTCCGTTCTCTCCCTGGACATCTGCGAGAAACCCATCGGGCACTTTCGCAGCCTTCTGCAGAGGTAGGTGAAAGCCTTCAGCTCCAAGTTTGCTCGCCCGACACGTGTCACGTCCTGTTTCTCGAGCTGGCCCTTCTTCGGTGGCGCTTTGTCTTGTTCCGGGGTTGGCTGTTCGTATGCGTTTCGCGTTTCCTTCCCTTTTGGGGGCATCATCGTGCTGTGCTCGTTTGCCCCCCTGTGCGCGAGTCTGTGCCCGGGTCGCCTCTTCGGGCCTGCCGCCGGTTTCCCCCGCCTCTTTCGTGGAGTGTCTCGTCTCTCCCCACTCTCTGTTTCTTGTCGACGGCTCGCCGTCTGCAGCCTGAGGCGCGGTCGCGACGCGAAGGCCGCCGGCGCTGTCTCGGAAGTGGAAGACGAGGCGAACGAGCTCGAAGCAGACGATGAAGTGAGAGACGAAAAACGCGGTTCTGTCACGCTTCTGTTTGTCTCCGTCACGTCCTGAAAACCGTTCCCCAACCTCCGTTTCCGACGGTCCGTTGCCATCGGATTCTTCTTGTGCGTGTTCGACCTTCATCTGCGCATTTTTTGCCCATTCCTACTCCGTCTCACGCGGGCGTCTCCAGCTCGTCGAGGCGTCGGCTCGCCTTGTCACTGGCGAAGAGAAAAAATCTGGCCTTTCCGCCGTTTCGTCCGTGCACGCACGGGACAGCCTGTGAAGTTGCTGCCGCATTGCTTCGCGTCCCTCAGGCTCTCGATATGGACATGGACGCGAAGCTGGGAGACAGTGTATTCCCAGACACTTCCCAGGACGAGGCGCACCTGCTGCGGGTCGGCGAGAGTTACATGAGCGACGACGCTGCTGCCTGCCTCGATGGTGCCGCGTCGGAGGCTCGAGAAGGCGAAACGCCGGAAGCGCCACAGGACGACGAGCTCTTCGGCGATGGCGGCATGGACTTTCTCTGCGATGGACCCGCTGGAGACCCTGAAGAAAGCAGAGACGAGGCGTGGGAGCGGCAGGGGAGAGACGGGCGAGTCAGGGACGGAGACGGTGGAGACGAAGAGAGCGAAAGGTTCATGTATGATGAGCAAACCGATGGTGCTGGCGGTAAGGAAACGGAGGGACAGACGGCGGAGTACCGCACGCCTTGTCGCGTCTAGTCGTTCGCGCCTCGCGTCCTTCCCCTGGCTTCTGCCTGTGAGTTCATCTCGTTTCCGAAGCGCGCCTCTCTCGCGGCACTCTGCCGGACGTTGGCGCTTCGCACCCTCTTCTCTCGTCCGATTCACTTTGTGTCCGTGCGACCGCGGGCCGTCTGCCTTGCGTTCTGTAGTCCCGTTTAGCTTGCTTCTTTAGGGGTCGGATTCGCTTCTGATTCCCTCGTCTTCCGCCGTACGTCGCTCCGCGTGTTTTGAGCACGCCGCTCCTTCACCGTGAGCCGCTCGCCCTCGACGGAGTGCCCGCATCTCATGATGGCAGTGTCGAACAACTGCGGATGTACTGTCGTCCGCTCTGTCTGTGCCGTGTCGTCCACACCCAGCAGAGTCGTTTGGGCGAGACAGGAGGCCTGTCTGCGCCGTCTCATGGTTCGGTTTGAAGCCTCATCTGTATCCCGGCGCCCCGCTGGCTGCTGTGTTGTCCTTATGCCTTCCTACGCTCGCCTTTCCACCTGCAGGAAGCAGCGGCGCGCACGCCAAGTCCTACTCGTTCGACCGCCTCGTCCCCGCCTTCTCGCAGTTCCTCGGAGTCCCGGGGGGGGGGCAAGGAGCCCAACTAGCGGCGAAACGGGCCTTCGGGCTCGTGCCGACCACGGCGAGACCACAGGGCAGCTCTCGCGCCGACGGGCCCCAGTCTCTGGGAGGCGAATCGGACGGCGGAGACCCCGGCTCGCAGCGAGGCGGAGGGGCCGAGTCCGCGTCGGCAGCCTCCGATACGTTTCCGCTCTTGGCGAGAGGCAGTGGCGCGGCGGTGCCGCGTGGGCCGGCTGTGGCCGCGCGTCTTACTGCGAAGGAGAGACAAATGAAGAAGCAGGAACAGTTCAGAGAAATGCTCAATCCGTTCCGCGTAGACATGACGAACTTGGACACCAAGAGTGCAGGCCTGCCGCTTGGCTCCAAGTTCCAGTGTTGTAAGTCGGAGAGAGAACACAGGGGAGACGGTTGAGACAAAAGTGAAGCGAGTGCGGGGTGGTGGACGCGAAGAAAGCCGGAGGCAGTGGGACCAATGGACCACACAGAACAGCGAGACGAAGAGAAACGAGAGACATGGAAGGGCTGAGGCAGACGCGAGCCGCACCCATACGCACTGCGAGGGCCTTCGTTTGCCGAGGATTTTTTCTCTTTGATCGTCGGATGTGCCGCATAGAGACGGCGGACGCTTCTGCACCACATCGTTTCGTAGCGTGTCCACTCCCTTTCCGTGGGAACCCGGCTGCAGGCAACGCTCTCGTCTTTGCGTGTTTCCTTTTCAGATGTTCCAAGACCCCAGGAGAATGTAACAGTTGCGGTGAGAAACTGAACCCACAGGGCCTCCTCTCGATCCTGAGCTTTTTCAGATTCGTTCGGTCCCGCTGTCTCTCTCCTTTCCTCTTGCCTCTCTCCGCATATATCTATCTATCTATACATATATATATATATATACATATATATTCGTATAGGCTTATGGATATAAAACTATAGACCGACGGAGGAATTGTCTGAGCTGCGTTCTTGTGCTTTGTCCTGTTGGTTTTAGTCGGATTTTACTTCTTCGCCATTTCTCCACTCGCCACATCTTCTTGTCTCTCTCGCGATGGTCCCCTTCAAAGAAATCCGTCTCCGCCGCCACACGGGCCCCTCGCTGAGCGACGGCTGGGCTCCAGGCGAGGGCGATACCCACAGTGGACAAGCTGGGAGACAGTTTGGGCGAGGAGACAGACGAGGATCCAACGGGCCTTGGGAAGCAACGTTCATCGACGCAGGAGATGACGCAGGTACTGTGCGAACGCGGGACGGAGCATCCACGCAAACAACCACTCTTCCGCAATCAACTCTCCACCCTTACCTTACTCTGCGTAGTCAACTATATATATATATATACAAACATCCGTACATAGAGGTCTGTGTATGCAGATATATATAATGTATACGTCTGCATGTTTCTCCATTGCTAAATATGTATATATATATTCATGAATATATGTGACGAATGTATATATATGCATATATGTAGTTGGTATATTGGTTCCTTGTGTCGGCAGGGTGTATGTGTGTAATGGGATTTGGCATGGGAAGCTCCCGGCTGTTGTATCTGTGTATGGGCCTTGCATACGCAAGCATCCACGTCTCTCTCGCTGCGTCAATGTGTCTTTAATTGTAGGCGTATATCTCACGAGTGCTTGGTTTTTTTGAAACTATCTCTTAAAGCGTGTGACTCGTAGGAAGATCGCGCATGTGCGTTCCCGTTGACACGGGCTTCGCTGCGTTTGCGTCTTCGCTTTCTTGTCCAGGACTCGGCGACGACAGTTTCTGGTCGGGCGCGGCCCATGGACCGCTGCTGAAGGAGCGAGCGCTCGAGGCAGCAGACGCGAAGGCTCAAACTCTGCTTGAGGGCGGAGGCGTCCTCGACAATGATTGGGCAGATACAGCGTGGGCTGGCGGCGAGAATGATCAGGCGTCTTGTAAGGCGAATCCAACACTTTGCCGAAACGGGGCTGTTGCGGGTTTCTGGCGTTCGCCCTACTGTGGAAAACAGCCAATCACTCTCCTGCGGATGTGTGTGGCGCTGAGTCTGTCTCAGCAGTTCCTGGAGAGGCTCTTTCCTCGTCTCGTTCTCGCCACACTCTCTGACGTCTCGTCTCTGTGGCATGTGAATGTCTCTGTTCTTTCGACAATTTGCGCTCCTCCTCTCTGTGTGTTTTTGTCGCTCTCCGTCTCTCGCGCGATCGCGCGCCTGCAGCGTACATTGCGCGCCTGTTCGAGCGCGGCGACGCGGCCAGCCGTGGGACTACGGGCCTGTCTCTTGGCGACATCGTGCTGCTGGAGGAACCTCAAAAGGCAAGCTCTCGGGCGAGGGCGGGGCCGTGGGGAGGGCTGTGAAAGAGCGGGCGTGCATGCGGGAAGTGTGCACGAAGCGGGGAAGCGGATGCGAGACGGAATATAAGCTACGAAAACGAGGTTCGAAGCCGCAGGAGCACGCAAGAACGGGGAGGATCGTTCGTGGGAGCCTCGCGCAGGGTGGAGGCGTGCTGTGTCTCGGATGTTTGCATGCGGTTTCCCAGGTTGGAGTTAGCGAACTGCGGCTGAGTATTCCGTCTCGGTACGTCGATGTGGCCGTGGTCAAGAAGGCACTGAAAACCGCCCTCGGCGTCCTACCAGACTCAGCCGATCGCGACGCAGAGAGCTCGGCCCGCAGCCGAAAGCGGAAGCGCGACGTGCTCACGACGCCCGGCGAGGAACAATCCGATGAAGAAGACGATGCCGACAGTTGCGTAGACGGTGGGGAATCGGGCGAATCGTGCAGAGAACTGGTAAGCACACTCAGAGCGTTTGGCGCCGCAAAAGGTGGACACCATCTGACAGCCGGAACAACGCTCACGCTCTCGCGTGTGTGTCTAGTAAGCCAGAAACCCCGTCGCGGGACCGGACACGTCGCTGGCTATACGACTCTCATGAGATTCGCTTTGGGTAGTCTCCTTCCTGATGCTACTCTGTACGGAACCATTCGCTCCGTCCATTTTTGGGGCCCAGACCCGCCGGTCCCTTACGCTCTGCGGCCTGGGAGGAGAGCGCCGAGGAGCCGGAGCCATCGCTGCCTTCGTGCTCGTCTGCTCTTCTCGCCTTTGCCCGTCAGGCGCTCTGGAGTCCCCACGGCCGCCGCGACGGTGTCGACTTCGAGGCTCTCTGTACAGAGGTAACCGCGCGCCGTCGACCAGAAGGGCGAGACGCAGCGGAGTCGTTAAGCGATCGGGGGCATGAGAAGTGTGGACGCGTCGCCGCTCCAGTCAGGCGACGCAGGCGTTCATGCAGAGCTACACTCGTGTGTACACATACGCATGCGTGGTTGCACTGATGCGCGTGTATAATCATGGATCTATCCTAGATAGGGACAAATATATTCACATGCATATATATATATATATATATATGCACGCATGTTTACAGTTATATATATATATATATATATATATATGCGCGAGGCACATGTAGGCCGTTTCACTTTTTCGTGGCTGTTTATTGTGTTGATACATTTCTTTCGAAGACCGGACACCCGTCTTCAGAATACTGGCACAGTAGCCAGGAGATACATCAAGTGGGGCGTTAACGCAGCGAACTAATGGTGTCTGTTTTTTGCATGTTTCCGTTTCGCGTTTGCTCAAGACGACGAAGAAGCTGCCGTGCGCTGAGAAGGCGAACTGCTCTCCGCAGATGTTGTTCGTCTGTCTCCTGTACACCTGCAACGAAGAAAGTAGGACAGACAACGGCGAGGGGGTGCACACGAAAAACGGCGACGGCACGGCTGCCAAAAGAAGCCGCGGGAGACAACGAAAGGCCTAGAGACGCACACAGAAGCGCGGGCCTGAGGACGGGAGACGACCGAACGAAGGGACAGACGAGCAGGCCGCTGAAAACGACTCGGTCACCGAGAGACAGAGGCTGATAGATGGAGACAGCGAGGCATAAATTGACGAGAGGAGCGTCATAGGAAGACGACAGAAATGCAGGCGGGTGGGAGTCAAGAGGGAAAGGCAGAAAAGCGCCACGTGCGGCGCACGTCTCCAAGTGTCGTTTTTACACGTGCTTATCCTGTCCTGTCCTGCTCTTTTCAGCACTCCACCTGGAACGGTCCCCTGACTTCTCGTCGTTTTCTGCCTTTGTGCATGCACCCACGGACTGGCACACGCGCGACGACGCAGAAGCTGTTCGCATTCTGGAAACTGTGAGAAATTACAGTCCTCTCGCGCTTCCGGCCCTCCCGGAGAAGAAGAAAAAAGAAACGCTCGGACTCGAGGGGCCAGCGGGCGAAGCACGAGGAGAGGCGGGAGGCGTTGAGGGAGAGGAAGGCTCGGGTGAGGGGGAACGTCTCGCCAGGAAGCGCAACTTGAACGAAGAGCGAAACGAGGGAGGAAACAAGAGGGGACAAGGAGACGACGAGGTGCGAAGCAAGAAGCGGAGAAACAAGAGACTAAGAAAGATAGACAGCGACGAGTCGTCAGACTGAAGCGATGAGGGGGAGGCAGCCGCGAGCAAGGACGGATACGAGAGTCATGACGCTATGCGAGATGCCGTCCAAACAGACATTTTTTTAGCCTCCGTTGCGCTGTGTTACCTCCGTCAATCCCATGCATTTGATGACACACACGTTTTGACAAAAACGCGCAGCTCTCAGTGGGATGGTCCCCTGTCAGGACGTTTCCCTCCCTGAGAGATGCCCTCAGGGATCTTGGCGTACCCGTGTATATATATATATATATATATATATATATATATGGGCGTGTGTGTATAATTACACGAGGGTGCGTATGTGTGTCGAGGATCGATAAGTGAAAGGTCATCGGCGTGCGTCCATCGCGAGATGGTTCCAGGTGCGTGTGCACACTTCCAGCAACGTATTGAGGAGCGTAAATATATCTTCGGTATCCACGTTGACATCCACTGCATCTGCTTGTCACAAGAAGAGAGGGAACTGGGTTCTGGAGTTAGGTCTAATGGCTTGGCTGTACACTTTTCTTTGACTTCATTTTGAGTTGGCCAGGAACGTTTTGATGCAGTTGCGAACCGACAGCTGACCCGCCGTGCGAAGGCGTAGCTTGTTCGCTCGTTTTTCGCCACAGCTTTTCCGTATCTCATGTGTATTTTCTTCGCTGTAGCTCCGCGTATTCATGGAACGCAGACAGGCTCGAGAGCCGCCATGCTTCTATCGTGGGCTTCTCAGGCGCGCTTATTGCTTTTGTCATGTGGGACGGCTGTGGTTTTGGCGGTTCGTTTCTTCCTTGTCGGTGCGTGAGTCTTTTTCTCGAGAGTGGCGTCAATGCTGCACAGACATTTGAGCTTCGTGGACTCTGCAATTTTCTATTCATGGTGGATTTCCACAAAAAAAGTAGGCGATCGGGAGATGTCGAGGCAAGGCCGGACGCCTTCTTGGCTGTACCCTTGACCGTCTAGCTCTCGGTGATGTGCTGCGCTTTTCCCATTTTTTCCGTGTCTTCCTGGCGACATGCGTTCGCTGGCAGATTTGGGTTTGGACCTCCGCCGCCTGAGCGTTTCGTTTTCTCTCGCTTTTTGTGTTCGGGCCCCTTCGCTTTTCTTTTTCCGCTGCCCCGGCTGTCTGCCTGCCTCAGTCCCTGCCCTAACACGACTCTGCACTCTCTCCCCCACCCAGTCCTCAGCAAACAAGCCTTTAGGTGTGTGATAGTGAGCAACCACCGCCGGCAGGGGGATCGCAGATGAACTGGTGAAATACGCTCACCGGACCGTCACGGGGGTGCAAAAGGACGGCTGCGAAGGACGAACCAGTGAGTGAAAATACACCCGATCAACAGAGGTATCGGAGCCTACGTTGCTCCGGTTCAGTGATCCCGCGTTTCTGACTTGCTTCTTCCGTACACCTCGGACACTTGCTTTCGGAACGGTGCCTTCTCTCTTCTGTCCACCTCTTTGTTGCCGACGCCATTCCTCGTTTGGAAGGGGCGACCATCGAGAAAGAACTGATGAATTCTGGAGGTTCTGGCCGCCGTTTTGCCTCTGTTGGGTGCCGCGCTAACAACGTCGTCAGCCTCTCCTCTTTGGGATTTGCGCTCACGAAAAGACGCACGACGGGTCCGAGAACGCGAGCTGAACCCACGCAGTTCAGTGGCGCGCACGCCTCCCACGAAACAAGAAAGCCAGCGTTGGAGTCTCGTACGTCGAGACACTTCTCCGCCGCGGCAAACCCGCGATGGAAAACTTCCACTGTTCCCACTTTCTGCCGCTGCCGGTCGGTCCGTTAGGAATCCTCACGCAAGGGACAGAGTTCGACCCAGCATAGGAAAGGCGATTTCGCAGGCCTGCTTGCGCAGTTTCTGTCGGACCCTGATACGGCGTCGGGACGGAACGTTGCGTGTCCTCGTTGGAAACAACAAAGGATTTCTCGGCTGTGGCAGCGAACCCCTGCAAGCGGGACAAGCATGCGCATGAAAACTGTCTCGCTTGGAGCGTATGCAGACGCCGCGAAGCGGCCCGAGCGCAGTGCTGGTCCACACCTCTCATTATCCATGAATGAAACGGTTTCCGCAACAAGCACACACCACGAAGCTGCTCGACCTCAGCGCGGCAAGAGCTAAACAAGTAGCCTGCAGAGGGTGACACGGATTGAACCCTTTCTGGTCTTGCTGCTTTCCCGCGGAAAGGACATGTATCTCTCACTTTGCCTTGCGTCCTCTGAGAGAGTCAAGCCGAAACGCCCTCACGCCAGCCTCGACTCGCCATCTCACGGAGTCGAATCCTTCTTCTGCGTCTGAGCACTCTGAACTGTTGCTTCTCCCGTCCGCTGGTATACAAACTGCTGCGACGTTGTCCCCCCCCAACAGGCAGCTCCATTGCTGGAACAGATGGTAAACGCTTGCTTCATCGCGTACCGGCAGACGCCAGAAATATAACGCCGTCGCTGCGTTATCGAGTTTGGAGGCTCAACACTACGAGGTCACCGGACGAACTCTAAAAACGTTTCGTGTACAGAGTGCGGTCTCCAGCTACTGGACAGCCTGTCTAGAGACTGGTACTGGGCAAAACGCTTCGTTAGTCTTCTGTTTCACCTCTGCAGAAATGGATTTCTCGACGCATCATGAAACAAGCTTTAAAGGTGCCAGCTTGCCGCCAGGTTCTTTAGAGCAGGCGCCCCAGGATCGAGCTCATTCGGGTACGGCCCACGAGTTGGATTCAGTCACATTGTGTTGATCACATCAGCGGTGCATTCCTCACTGTCCCCGGTGCCTTGCGATTTCCTCCGGCCACAACCAGTCTACCGTGTTCACGCCGTAGCGCTCCTCAGTGTATTTCCGTCTCCCTCGTGTCGTGCAGAGGAAACTACAGATTGCATTGATCCCTAGTGTCTGCGGACAGGCAAACACTCACGCTGTGTAAGAAACCCTGTTCATGGTACACCCGTAAACATCCCGAATCTGGCGTCGAGAAAGGAAGTTCAGTCTCAGTGTAGCACAAAACAGCAGGTAAGTTGCGTTCCCTGTTTCTACCCGCGCTGTGTGGCCTTTACGTGTCTCGGTGTCCTCGAGCTCCCGTTCCCGGCAATCTTCTCGCGACATCTGGGATTTTCCTTGAAGACCCCGTGCCATCGACAGCCAGTCTGCTTCACTCGTGTCTCAAACAGGCAAAGGGTGCAGCAGTGCGGAGACATGCCTCCGTCTTGGAAATGCCCAAGACGGCGCACATTACACAACAGAGGAGGAAGCACTTTTCGCTGCTTCTCCGCATCATCTTATATCTTACTACCGCATTGGCGCTATGCTTATACTAAACAACAGTGTTAATGAGTACAGCTTCCAAGCGAACATGGAGACCGGTAGGGTGTTGAAAGAGTTGCGCGGGGCGGACTTTCTGTCACTTTTCTCACTGCTTCCCAGGAACCATGGTCACCTCTTGTCACTGGGTTTGCGTAGTTAGGGACGGGGCAGTTTCCCCGATCTCCTCGACCCCTTGAAAAGAGACCGACTCCACCTTAAAGCCGCGTCGTGGGTTGTGGACTTGGCGTTCATCGAGCAGGAGATTTGAAGGACGCATCGTCGAGGCTCATTTGAGAGTATACATGCTTTTCCCGCCCGTTGCACCCTGCACACTTCGATGTATTCACTTCGTCTTCAGCGATGCTTCTTGCTTAGCTCTTTGCGAACAGCGCTCCGCAACGCTTTGCTGCAACACGGTCGGCAGTCGCTACCTCCCAGCATTCTTCCGCTTCCTTCATTCAATCTGCTCCGGCCTGCTTTGGGCCAATGGGGTACCGACCGGAAAGGCCACGAGCCCATTCCAGGCAGCAGCATGCAGGACTCTCTTCTCACGATCGCGATCCGCCGTTCGCTTGCAGGTCTGCTGGAGACAGCACGGAGACGGTGCGAGAGTCTCGACCGCGTCAAGTCGGCATCTGTTCGTTTCCACCTTTTGTCTTTGAACTTTTTCCTTCCAGTCTAGACGGTCCAGGGGGGAGAAGACGCATTGGTTGCCTTTTCGGCACCACAAATTGCAAGACATGCCAAGCGTCACATCGTTTCCGAACGCGCAGAGACTGCTGAAAATTCTGTCTCCCGCAGCCTGAACACTCGTGCAAGGCCGTATCGAAGTTTTGTCGCGTTTTCCAACTCTTGTCAGCGGCGTCCTCACAGGAAATCTTTGGGATCTTTTTCCACAAAAGAGTCCCATGCACGTCTCTTTGCTTTCCACATCTACACAAAATTGCGACTCCGACGTCAAACGCTCGCGGCGGTGTGTTCGCTCGCCATTTCAGGCTGCCGGTGTCTCTCCCTGTTTAATTCTCTTTTGTTTTAATTTTTGTCGCCTTTTCTTCTCTCTACGCACCTTCTCCGTGTAGGCAGACCTTCTTCTCTGTTGCGCTCTTTTCCGTCACCGAGGCCCCGTCTACTGGACTCCGCCTTCTCCTTTCTCTTCCATTCTTCTTTCGACTGTGCACGTTATCCCCGTCTCCCTCCCCTGTTCGTCCGCTCTCCCTGTCCCCGTCGTCTCGCTCGACGGCTGGTGTTTTTCTTTTTTCCCGCTGCAGCCTCCCGTGTTCTGCCGTCTTTTAGCAGGTTTTTCACCTTTTCGCCGCCTAAAAGCTTCCAGGCCTATGCAGAGAAACAGCAGAGACCGCGGTTTCTGTTTTTGTCTCTTCGGTCTGTTGGCCCGTTGGCCATATTGTATTAAAGAGCGGAGTGTAGATACACACCGCGGGAACGGAGGAAGTTGGACCCGGTCAAGCGCTCCCGTGAGGCGGCGCCTTCTGGTTCGCCAGTGGAAACGGTCTGGAGCAACAGAAAGCGAGACGCACGGACAACGGACACTCTCGCGTCTCTCAAGGGTGCGGGAGTGAAGACTCGCTGGGGCATGTCTTCTGGGTGAAGCCGATTCTATCGAGGCACACTTGTGGTACGCAAACGGACTCGCAAAGCGCGTGCGAGGCGTTTTCCGCCTTGCATTGGTGCACGCGGGGTGCGGAGACACACGGCAGGCTTGGGGGGATACACGCGGACCAACCGGGCGCCATCGCGTTCAAGGCAAGACTGCCCAAAACCCCATCATCACAAATGGGAAGAAATCGACCGCCACACTGATTCGGAGGGGAGCTACGGGGGACAGAGGAAAGGCTTGACCTCTGTAACTGCGAAGATTCTCGAGGACGCGCCTTTCAAAGTACCGATTTGAACGCTGAGCAACGATGGGAGAAGCAGTCGCTCTGGAACCTGCAACTGCCTCGACTCCATCACCGCGTGCTCGGCCATCAGGCCGCCGTGGAGAAGCAGCTGTAGCTGGTTTTTCGGAGGCTGCCGCTGTCAACGCATGCGCCACGCGTCCTTCGCAGTCTCCGTTTCCTTCACTCGCGCCCACGTCTCAAGCTGACGACTTCCGTGGTGCGTCGCGAGTCTCACGCCTGCTTCTCTTTCTTTCACTCGCTCGCCTCGCGTTTCTACCTCTTGCGTGGTCTCCGGGAGGATCGCCGTTTTCGGCTGTCGCGCGCACTTCGGCCTGTCCTTCGGCTGAAGATGCTGCCTGGCTTCCCCTGTCTCCACGACGGAGTAGCCTCTTCAACGACTCCCGTGGTGTGTCGCAATCGATCTTTTCTGTCGCCTTTGCGGCGGCAGCGACCGTTCAGGTTCCGCGCGAAGTGCAGCGAGGCCAGTCGCGAGGCGCAGACGCGGCGGGCGAGGACGCGCAGACGCTCGAGGCAGCCGGGCGGAGCGGAGAGGGGGGTGGAGTCGAGCCTAGCAGCGGAGATGGAGCGCACGTAGGGAGAGGCGAGGGGGGTGCCAAGCTGGACGAGCGCCGAAACGCAGGAGGGAGGGAGGAAGCCGAGAAGCGGCCGGGCGAAGGTTGCCAAGACGAGAGTTCGGATATAGGAGCCAGGAGAGAAGAGAGGAATGCCGCCATTCTTGACCTCGCGTTGACCGGGTTGACGCGGTCCACCGAGGCTGCAGTCCATGCTCACCGGGAGCTTCTCGACGACGGAATTGGCTCAAGCGTATCCGACACCCGAGGGCAGATCTCCGAATGGAGAGAATCACATTCTTCTGGCCCAGGCAATTCGGCCTCTGCTGCGGCTTCGGCGCGCGATCCTGCAGGCGTTTTGGGGACCGCCCTCCAAAGCCCTCACCCTCCTTCTTCGCCTTCCTCGCCTTCGTCGCCTCCCTTGCCTTCCTCGGCTACCGCTCGTGCCTCGTCTTCCTCGCCTTCGTCGCCTTCCTCGCCTTCCTCGCCTACCGCTCCTGCCTCGCCTTTACCGGCTCCGGACCTCGCCAGGTCTTCAGACGGCGTTCAATCGAGTGCAGAGGAGCATGAAGCGGCTGCGCCGTCGCCGCCTCTTCCGGCCTTCTGTGGCGCGGAGGAAGACCTCTCTGGATGCGACGTAGTGCGCAACGGCACTTGCTACATTCTCGCCGCGTCTTCTGCGCGTGCGGAGCTGTCGACGCAGGCGGAGGGTGGCCTGGAGCCTCCGAGCGACGGCGTGGACTCCCGCGACTCCCCGCCCGGGCGTCAGGGCGGAACGGAACAGGCACCGCACGCGGCAGCGGGGAAGCCGTCGCCGGCGGTTGAGGCAGAGACGGGGGAATCGAGGCGAGTGAAGAAGGAGAAGGTCAATGCAGAAGCTGCAACCAGAGAGGGAGACGACGGCGCACCTTTCGCACCACGACACCACAACATGCGGCTGCTCAAGAACGGGCTCCGCATCGTCAGTCGAGGACGCATCGTCGTCGATGTCGGCGTCCACCTCCTGTGCCCGTCAGCCTTGTTCTGGGAAGAGCGGGAGACGCTGAGACGGCAGGCCGCCGCGGAGGCTGCAAAGCGGCGACGCGAAGCGGGGCAGAGACGCACTCGGGGGCGATGGAGACACGCAGCGCCAGGCGACGACCCGGAGCGAGGAGGCCCCCGCGAGAACGGACGGAGACCGCGACGGTCCCTCCTGGGATTCCTCGCCTCGTCGACTTCCTCCTTCGACGAGCGTCCGGGTGCGGATGCCGACACGGACCGGCCCTGGGAGCAAACCAACCCGAACGACGCAGATGCCTTCTCGTCTGCGTGGGCTGCGGGTTCTGCCTCGACCGCTCCGCCTGCCTCCGCCCGGGCGCCTTCGTGGGGGACGTCCTCGCCTTCTTCTGCCGCTGAGGACCGCATCGAGTTTTGTTCTGGAGACGCAATTGTGCTTTCGCCCCACTCCCTGCTTCACTGTCGAGAACTTCTGCTCTTGTCCGGAAGAGAAATCGTCCTCCAGGAAGGGTCGGAGATCTCCGCGAATGCAACCAGCCTCTTGAGCGCAGACGCCTTCGCCCAGCCGCGCGCAGGCCTCGGGAATGCCTCTGGGTCTGCGCCGCGTTCTGGGAATCCCAGCGGTCGCCGGGACGGGGCTGAAGCCGCCGAGGACGCACGCGGCGACCAGACGGCGCGAGCGAGGACTGCGCCCGTCGACGCCTCCGGCGGTGGGGCCGTCGAAGGCTCGCCCGGGAAAGTCGACTCGGGCAGCGCAGACGACACGGTGGCCGAGAGAAGGATGCCGAGGCAGAACGGAAGGGAAGACCCGATTCAAGGCGGCGGCAGTCGAGACACGTCGGCCGCCTTTGAGCTTCAGAGGCCAACGCCCGGGAAGCAGACGCAAGCAACGCCTCGCGGTGGAAGCTACGGAGGCGTCGGCGGGTTCCTGGCGCCGACCTGTGAAGAAGGCACTGACGGTAAGAGACCCACGGTTTCGAGGAATGGCGTCGCCTGTGTGTGTATGGGGATGCTGGAAACGATGTGCTGCGTGGGGGGAAGTGGGGATTGTCAAGGAATCTTAGATGCGGCCTGCCGGGTCATACTCGGCAACAAGTCATCTATCACTGCTTGCCTCAACACTCGCCCAGCCGGTAGGGTTTCAAACGCTCGCTGTCGGCCCCTGAGAAAGCACAGGCAGCCGCCGCCGATGCTCTCGCAAAGGACCGAAAGCTCACACGAGACCAGGATGAGCGCACAGGTCCTAGAAATGCCCACTGTATCAACCTGCAGGACACACAGAACTGTGTAAGTATATATATATATATATATATATGAATAAGTATATGTATATAAGTATATATATATATATATATACGTATATATATATATATATATATATATGTATCCAATACGAACTAGGCGATGCGGGCGGATGCATCATCATGCCAGCTCTCCAGGGGCTCACGGGAGCGCCTCGCGATTTTGCACTGTGTCTCTGCGTCTTGAACGAACCGCGAGGGGGACGTAAGAAAACGGGTGGTCTCTGGCCTCGCGCATGCGTCTGTGGCGGGGGGGGGGCGCGGTGTGCGATTGAGGTGTTTCTGCGTCCAAAGCGTATCTTTTGTTTCGTCTGTTGTTATGGGCATGCATCCCTGGTCGGTGTTGTGCCTGTTCCTCGCCCCCGTTTTGCGCAGGTCTGTTCGCGTCACTGCCTCCGAGACTTCGTACCTACGGGTCACCCTTTCTGCCGGTGCACTTGGGCAGCGCAGGCGAGTTTCCCGCAGCCGTGTCTCCGCAGACCGCGCGTCACTCCGTCGACGCTTCTCCCTGGATCACCCCGCATGCCGGCGACGCCTCGCGTTCTCCGACGCCGCCCTTCGCGGCACTCGAGCCGCCTCGGGGAGGCGGCTTCGTCCTTGTCTACGCCGCCGAACGTGTTGTCCTTGACGGCGGGCGCATTTCGGCGTCGGGCGAAGAGGGGTGGCGTGCGCTCGACACAAGGTCCGAGTTCTGGGCGAACGAAGGCGTCAACAGGAGCACTGGAGGGGGAGGTGGGGCCGACGGTCCAGAACAGGAAGGCGCGGCACTCTGCGAGGAAGGCGCTCCGCGCGCTGCAGGCGACGCACGCGGCCTGAGTGGGGAGAGGAGGACCGAGCCAGGTGAAGAGGAGGGAGACTGGAGTGGGGACGCCATGGACGCCAGACACAGGGCGAGATCGGGGCGGAAGAGGCGAAACGGGCGGAGATCTCGTCTCTCTCGATGGCTCGACGCGCTGGTTCTCTGGGTGACGCCGTGGGCCTTGAGACAGGCGGCCCGGAGACAGGAGGAGCGTAACCGAGGAGGGCCGGAAGTGCGAGACGGGGGCGGGGAGAGTGAGGCAGGGACCGAACGCGGCAAAACGCGACATAGATGCACTGGCCGCGAACACGAGAGTGTCCCGTTCCTGCCTTCGCAAGCCACCGCTGGGAGTGGAGGCTCACTCGTTGTCATCGCGCGAGATCTCCTTGTCTCTCGACCTCTGGAAGGCGGTGGGAAGCTCCTGGCCCAAGGCGGAGGGTGCCGCACCTCTGTGTCGGTGGAGAGGCGGTTTCAGGAGCGCAGTCGACGAGAAAGCTTGATTGCTTCTTTCGGCCGCGAGCGGGTGCACGCGGAGCGAGCGGCGAAATCTCTCGACTCCGGGAAGGGCCCAAACTACAGCCCAGGAAACACCCGCGCGAGGGATCCGGAAGCAGCGGCGGAGGCGGTGCACTCAGCCTCTGCTGCTTCGCTGAGCGATGCTCAAGGAAAAGCCGACAGAGAGCCCCAGACTGCGACGCGAAGAAGGAACAGCGTTTCCCGCGGCCGACGCCGGGGCTGGAGAGAAGAGCGGGCGTGGAGAAGGCGCGCGGCACGCGAAGCGGAAGTGAGGGCGAATGCCGAGCAGGAGACACAAATGCGCGCGGACGCCTGGCTCCGAAATCAAGTGTGGGGAGACTGCGCCGCAGGTGGCGGCGGTCGCGCGGCTCTCTACATCCAGATGGCCCATCCGCTAGTCCCCCTGGTGAGTCAGGTCGTGATCCGGAGCGCGAAACAACGCTAAACCCGTGGAGGGGATGTGTGGACTGGGTTGGCCATTCTAACGACACCCCTCCATGCAGCGGTGTGCCGAGGTGGAAAGACATCTCTGTAGTTTCCCACGTGTCTTGTCGACTAGGGAGATTTGCACTGTGAATATGTGCATGTGTGTGTCTCGCGCGTTTTCTCTCTATCGATATGTTTCTTCAGCAAGCCTCCATTTAAAGAGAGGCACACGCAAATATGGATGCATGCGGATCTGCGCGGCAAGCTATCTGAGATACACACGCGCCGGGGCACGTGCGTGCCGAATGCTCCTGAATATGCGTTGTTCGCGTCAAGAGGCGTGCAGACTGTTTGGAAAGGCTCGTGTGTCTCTCCTGCTCTTCCGATGCAGGTCTTGGCAACGGGCGGCTGCAGCGCGATGACTCCCCGCGTCGATCTCCTCCCTTGCAGCTGCGGCGGAGGAGGGACAATTTTTTCGTCTTTCCATCAGAAGCTTGTCGTCCACAATCGGTTGGAGACGGCAGTCGTCTCGTCACCTGCCGCCTTCCCGGCGGCTTCTGCGTCCGCGGGCCTCGCCCCAGGCGCGGGCGAGTCTGCGGCTGGCCGCGCCGCGCGATCCGTGCGGGAGAGCGGCAGCGACGGGTCCTCTCCGTCTGCCGAGACTGCGGCGCGACCGGCTCCGGGCGCCGCCGGCGAAGAAGGCAGCGGCGAGGAAGCAGGCACGGCTTCTTCGCGCGACAAAGAAGCGCAAGCTCGAGAAACGGGAAAAAGTTCAGAAGGCGCCGAGAACAGACCGCCACCGTCAGGCCAGGCAGGCCACGCGCTGCCTTCAGGTGTACCTCCACCGCAGCGCCGGCCGATCTTGAGTCTAACAGAAATCACGAGTTTCCAGCCTACACCGCTTCCTGACTGTCTCTTTGCTCCTTCGTTGAACGTAGAAATCGACACCGCAGTCGCAGTCTTCCTCCCTGCGCCAAAGTGTCCTGGCTACGAGGACGAAGCGGGCTCCATGACGAGACAGCCGCGGCCCAGCACAGGGGACCAGCGGGACAGCGGGCGCGGAGGATCGAGCGAGGACGAGACAAGGCGACGGCCGGTAGCCCCAGACGCCGATGGCGAGAAGGCGGGGAGAGCGGTGGACACCGCAGACGAACGCAGCCGCGGAAACAGAGGAGGGGAGACACCTGGGTCTCGAGGACGACCCGAGGATGAGACGCGCGTAACCGGCGAAGACGGTAGCGAGAAGCGGACGCGGAGACCCATTCAGCCCACGGCAGCAGTTACCAGAGAAGGCGAAGAAGGGATGAAGGCGCAAGTGCACGTGAAACAGGAAGACTTGCAACAGACAGGAAACGAGAGCTTTGATCTCGAGGATGGAGAAGGGGCGGCAAATGCCGGCGACAACAAGCGATGCGATGGGATGCCTCCAGAAGGAAAATATAGGAGAGGTGACGGAGGGGAGGATGTGGCAAGCGACCGCGAGGAGAACGCGCGCGAACGCGGATCGGCGAGGGGGACACGAAGGCCTGACGCAGGCAGCGAAAAGGAGCGAGACCGCCTGAACAAAGCCAGGCACGAAGAGCCAGCACACGACGCAGCACGAGAAGAACGCCAAAGCGTAGAGGCGCGGCCCGCAGATTCGGAAGTCCCAGCGGACGGCACTGACGCACGGAATCGGAAACAAACGCGCGGGTCTCCTCGGGGCAGAGAAGGGCCGAATGCCAATGCGGGAGAGAGGCGAGAACGTGAAAAAGGGGAAGGAGAAGACCACGAGGCAGGCGACGCAGAGAGAGGCGGCGAGGGAGGCGAGGACTCAACGCCGACTCGTCTGAGGTCAGGAAGCCTCGTCGTCCTCGGCACGCTTCTTCTGCATGGTGGCGCCAAGGGTGAGGCAGGATCGTTTATCCTTCCGATGTGCGCACAAACGCCGCTCTCTCCGCTTCAGCCACTCGTCTTTGCTCTCATGACAAGACGTTACACAAAATGTTTTAACTGCTATCTTGCGGCCAACCTGACACAAATCGAATCGGAGGGGTATCAATATATATATATATATATATATACGTGTATGTATATATGTGTATGTATATATGTATCTGTATATACTTGAATCAAGGAACTGCGCACCTAGAGAGCCACGTACGTGGAAAAGTATGTGCAGTTGATATGGGAAGGGAAAGGTCTCGTGGCGGGGCTGAGCTCGCGGCTGGGGTGTTGCCGACCAATCCATGTGAAGAAGAATAAGCGCGTTTCCTTTGTTGCGTGTAAATGCGCGCTTTTCCTTCGTGTGACATGTCCCCTAGCGAACCGCGTCTCCTCTTTCGTGGTGTCGCGCTCACTTATCGCAGGTGCGTCCCTGCGGATCCTCGAGCCGCTTCACCTTCATGCGGCTTCAGGATCCGTTCGGCTTCGACAGCAAAGCGTCCTCGCCTTTTCGTCGCCAGAGGGCGTCCCATCGCTCTCAGGCGCCGCTGCGCGTAGTGAAGGCAGAGCCTCGGACGCGCCCCCAGCTCCCCAAGAGAGACCGGAGCGACGCGGCACACCCAGCCACGCATTCGTTTCATCGTCGCCCTCGCTGACGCCTGGCCCTCGTTCCTCGCCTTCTGTCTCTGCTTCAGAGAGTTTGTCTCCGCCTCCGGTCCCTACGTTCCCCATTCTTTCCGCTTCGGGTTCTGTGCAGATCGACGCGAACGCCTCAGTCCTGTTTTCTTCGTCCCTGCCGCCAACGACTGATCCGTCTCTAATCTCCTCGTCCCCGTTTCCCTCTTCTGTCTCGTCCTCCTTCCCCCTTCTCCCTGCGCCGCTCCTGGCGCGGCCGTCGCCTGCCGGCGCTGTGCTCTCTGAGGGCGAGATTCTGCTTCACGGCTCGCTGCGTGCAGCCCTGCCCATTGCTGCCTCTTCGCCTTCTGCGTCGGTTTCTTCGGCCGCTTCGCCACAGTCTCGAGCGGCGGCAAGCGCGTTCTTCTCTCTCCCGACGCCGCCCGTTGTAGTGTTTGGACAGCAAGGCCTGACGGTTGGCGAGGAGACGCCGCGTCTTCAGAACCTCATTCTGTTTAGCGACGGCCTAATCAAGATACACAGTCGGGCGGAGAGCGCGAGCGAGGAAGCAGAGGAACAACGCTGCGATCTCCACGCCCACGCGCAACCTGCACGACCTTGTGGAGCCCTCAGACATTTCCAGACGGCGTTTCTGTCTCCCGCGGTGGCGGCGCTGAGGACGATTGCAGAGGAGGAGGAGACCCGCGAAAAACGGAAAGGCGAGACGGCGCGAGAGGCGAAGCGAAGGAGAAACGAGGAGACGAAGACGGGCGGCAGGCGCAATGCGCGAGACAAAGAGTCAGGGCAAGAGCCCACAGGGAGGCGCCCGCAGCACGAGATCGAGAAGGATCCTGAAGCCGAGCCGATGGCGCAGGACGCGGAACCGCCAGACGCATCCGCCTCTCTTTCCTCAGAAGCTGCGAGGGCCCAAAAAACAAACCGTGCTCTTGGGCATGACGGGAAGCGTCTCGTTCCCCTGCAGCCCGATGAGGAAACCCCCGCCGTGTCTCGCTTCTCTGGTCCCGTCTCCCTCCCCGAAAAACGGGCGCAACGCGACAGGAAGGACGAGAAGCATCGCGGAGCAGCGACGGAGGAAGGAAAAGGTGAAGAATCGCAGAGACACACGAGTGAAGGACGGGGCCGGAGAGAAGAACTGCTCTGGGTACGCGGACAGCAACGGCTGGTAGAACTCACGTGGCGCGTCGCTGTTCGTCGGTTTCACTCGCGTGGGCCAAGCGGCAAAGCTGAAGAGGACGATGGCCGAGAAGAGACAGGACGGGGGCGCGCGGGCGTCGGCGCTCGACCAGAAGGATCCCCGCAACTTTCGCTTCTGGGCGGGTGCACCACGAAGGGCCACAGTGCTCACCGCGGCCCGTCAGCGAAGGCGGAAGACACCGAAGTGAGCAGAGGCGGGGAGCGGGAGGGGCAAGAAGACAAAAAGGAGGCTCCAGAATCTAGGGGCGTGGTAGGAAAGCGATTGCCGGAAGAAACAGAGGCCAGCGCGTTGGAAGAAGAGAGACGAGAAGAAAGTGCGGCACGGAACGCCTGTCAGGGTGAAGATCCCCGAGAACAGAAGGAAAACGAATGGCCGCACGAAGAAGCGCAGCGAGGAGATACACAGGACGCGAAGGAAGGAACGGAACGACGGGACGGCGACGACAAACAGAGCATAACGCACGCGGACGTGAGAGGTGGGCAAGAGAACCGAGTCGGGCCGGAGGAGGCGACGAACGCCTCGACAGTACAGAATGAGGCAGAGGAGGAGAATAATGACATGGAGACGAAAACGAATAGGAACCCGACAGCTGGCGGCGGCGCCTCAACGTGTCAGCCCACCCACGGAGGAAGGCTGCCGATGGCCCTAAAAGAAGATTCTCACGTGACCGATTCTGGCGACGAGGAAAATCAAACAGGTTCCAGCGCAGGGTTGCGCGACATGCCGCCAGAGAGTGCAGGGGGGTCTGCAGGCAAGAGCCAGGAAGCGAACAAAGTGAAACACGAAGCGAACACGCCTGATAGAGGAGCGGACCGTCCGACGCCTGTCCGCGCGGAAGGCGACAGCGCCACGCCAGCGCCGCAAGCTGCAGGGACTAGGCGGCGGGAGAACGATGACGACGCGGGCGACCTTGGTTCCGAACATGAAGACAAAATGGTGGGAACGAGCAACGGGAGACGAGTTGAGGCGAACACTCACTGGAGCGAGACTCCCACACCGACGCGCCTGGGCAGCGAACATAGCGTCGCAATCCAAAGCGAGATCGACGCAGTTCTTCCTCGCGGCGACGCGTGCAGTTCCAAGCCTCTGGAGTCGCTGTGGCGAATTCGAACGCTCGCTCGCAGAGAGCAAGCAGAGTCCAGTCGACGCCAATGTGTGCAGGACGAGCGCGGCAACGGCCCCTCGGAAATCAAGTCGGTAGAGTTCTGGGGACTCGTCGAATCCTTGAATGCGGCGGGTGCGCCCCGATTTGCGCCGCCGCCCCTGATCGAACTTCTTGCCTCGGTCGAGGTTGAGCCGGGAACAGCCGAGGGCCGAGACTCTACGCTCGGGTTGTCTAGCTTCTCGGAGTCCTTGGCGGCTCCAGCCGCGCACCAAGGCTCTCCATCGCCCAGCGCTGAAGCACCGGCAGGCGCGTCCGGCTCCCAGGCTTCACCTCGCGTAGCCTTTCGCCGTTCGCGTGAAGCGGTTCCGCTTCTGCGTCCTTTTCTCCCTTCTCTGCCTTCTTGGCCTTCGCCCGCTGCGCCGCAGATTTCGCACACTTTCCACTCTCGCAGCCAAGGCGCTTCCCGGGTTCGCCCCCCTGTGCCTGAGGGCTACCCGTTCTCGTCCACGTTTTTCGCCCCTCTTCTGACGGCGGCCTGGTTGAGCAGTGCGGAACGGCGGTACCTGAAATCGGAACAACGAAGAGACGCCAGAGGCGAGCATGCGGCGGGCGCAAGGATCGTCGCCGCCAAACAACGCATGGGCGAAGAGATAGCGGGCGAGGCGGCAGCAAGGACCGTAGACGGTCGCTCAGTCGCGTCAGTTCGTGCTCAGCGCCGCGCCGCCTCGCCCGCGGGGAACCGCGGCGGGGCAGCAGAGAGAGTGGCGATGCAGCCTCCGAAGACGAGGAGCTCTAACGACAGACCAGACAAGAACGGTAGCGACGGGGAGAACGGTCGCCGCCAGAGGCGAGGACACGAAATTCCAGGGATTAAGGCGGCGGTCGAGGGACTGCTCGATGGCCTCTCCTTTGGAAGGCCCTCGTGGTACGCTGCCGGAGGGCGAGGCGATTTCCAAATTGATGGAGCGGACCGAGACAGCAGACGCAAGGGTAGCAGTGAGGGGGTTCTCAAATCTGCAACTCATGACGACCAGGAAGAGGAGCGTCAAACGGCGCACGAGGAACGCGAGGAAGCGGGACAGAAAGAGAGAGTGCAGACAAAACCCCACGCCGAGGAAACGGTTGCCGAAGCAGGCAAAGAAAGTGGCGAGGGGACTCGACTCGCCAGGCCAGAGAAACACACTGTGGCAGTCCGACACCACAGCGGCGCAGAAGCGAAAAGAGGCGGAGAGACACCAGACGACGGCGACCTCGCACTGAGTCTGTTGATGGCCTCCCCTCTCCTACCGAGAAACTCACCGGCGCCAACATACGCCCCAGACACAACTGACGGCGACGCTAGCCACCAGGCACGTGCAGACACTTCTCACGCCCTACAGCAGTTCCCCGCGTCGGCAGGAAACCAGCAAGAGCCGCCCCCTCAATTCCTCTCACCCTATTCGGCTTCCCCTCGCTTTACTTCGTCTGCTGCGTTTTCAGCGTCCCTGGTGTCATCGCTAAAGGCTGTGAAGAATATGAGAAATGCAGCCGTCTTCTCAGCTCCTTGGCAAGTGCCTGTTGCTTCCTCGCCCCATGGCAGCCTCGAACTTCCCTTTGACGTCCGAGTGTACGGACAACGCGGCGTCGTCGTTGCCGAAAACAGTCGCGTGAGTGGCGCTGCCATCCTCCTGTGCGGAGGAACTGGGGCCGTGCAAATCGAAGGGAAAGTTACGGCGCGCGGTCGAGGATGCAAGGCAGGAGAAGGTGAGTGACAGAGACCCTGTCGCGCGCTTTTGCTTCCTTGGCAGAGGCATACCCCCAGCCTGTGTAGCCGAGAAGCCCGCGCATGCAGTACTTAAAAAAAACGGACTCTCGCGAATGGAACTTCCATTCGCAGGCGTATGTCCAGAAGGCATGTGGCTTCACTTGAAGGCAGCTTTTCGTGTCCCACAACAGAACCTAAGACGCCGCGCGCTTTACGGATAAAACTTGAGACCGCGTCCCTTGGCTTTCGCGCGCCTCGGGACGAATGCGACGGACGCAGCGGTCTTTTCCTTCTGTCACATTTTGTTCCGAGGCATGAGTGAAAAAAAAAAAACGGACCAGTGGGAGAATGTGAGGAGCAGCGGCGTGCATCGCGGGCGCAGGACATCACACTGACCTCGAATCGCCTTCTCCGGCAACAGCCTCACGGTCGCCTTTTGTCTGTGCGGTTTCAGTCATGTGGAAAGATGGAATAAAGGCTCCGCTGCAGCGTCGCTCTGACGTGTCTGGGGCTCTTTCCGAGGCTATGCAATTGTGTGATGTAGCGATGTGAGCGCTCGGAGGCACGCCTCCGCGAGCGTTGCTGACCGGCAACCCCTTCTTGGCCGCCTCTGTCTCAGCATCCTTGTTCATTTGTGACTCATCCCTCGTCTCCTCTGTCTGTTAGGGTCTGGAGCCGGACGTGGCCACGAGGCGTCCGCCGCGTATTCTGCGAACCAGCAGTCGCCGCCGTCGGGTTCGATCGTCGCCGAGAGCAAAGCAGAGCTCGTCGCGGGCTCAGCGCCAACCATGGAAGGCTCCGACGCGAGCGCAGGCACTCTTTCTTCTCATCAACGGCACGAACCTGCGACGCCAGAGCAGACTACGGGGCCGGATGAAGCTGCATTACCCTCCTCCTCTGCTGCGTCTTCTCCCTCCTCGTCCCATGCTTTCTGCGGGGCGGGGGGCGGTGGCCATGTTGGGCGAGGAGGGGACGGCGTCGACCCTCGCACAGGGCGGCCTTGTGTGGGAACTGGAGGAGTCTCTTATGATGTTATCGCGAATGCATTGCCTCTCTCTCGCGGCGGGTCTGAACGTGGAGACAAAATCGGGGTGAAGCAGGCCTCGGCAGCGGAGCACCTGGCCTCTGACGCTACGGTCTCGCACAACGCTTCACTTCCTGTGCAGAGTGGAGACGGGTGGCATCTTGTAGGGCCCAGAGAGCCGCCTGGCAACGGGACTGGAACGGTCGGAGACACCAAGCAGCGGGGGAACGCAGACAGTGTGAGGACGCCATCACCGCGTGCGGTGAGCGAACCCAGGAGTACGAAGGCGTCCTCGCCCTCTTTCGCCGATCAAGGGAGGGGTGACGGCCCCACGCCAGCTGACCCCGCCAGGTCAGAGACTCCCGGATCCGATGCGTTTCAGCAGGAGGCAAAGCCTGCGACAAAGGGGAGCGGGGAGTTAGCTTCTGTGGGAGACGCCCTAGGGCCAGCGGCGGCTGTTCCGCTCCGCAGTTTGTCGTCTCCAGCGCGGTTCCTGGAGACAAGCCTCCCGACCACGAGTGCGTCGGGCGGTGGAGGAGACACCCGCCGCGCAGGCGCAGGAGGCGGCCTCGTCTGGTTGGAAGCCTTCGTGGTAGATGTGAGGGGCGTTGTCGACGCGGACGGCGGGGATGCGGAGGCGATGCAAGATGTCCCCGTGGACGACTCTGTGCGGCGTGCTCTGCTCGAAGAGGAGCAGCAGAAGAAAACCGAACGGCAGAACAAAGAGGCGCCAGAGGCGATCGAACGGGCGGAAGTCGCTTGCAGGCGAGAGCACTGCCATGGGCGTTCTCTGCGACGACAGCGGCGGCCGGGGATCGCCGGGCATCCCCCGCAGCGAGGGCAGGAGGTGTGGTACTATCACACTCTGGGTGGCGTCGTACCAGACGCGGCTTCTCGGTGGGCGGTTCCCCAAGAGACACAGGAGAACGGCAGGAGACACATGGGCGAGGGAAGCGAGCAGCACTGCATGAGGGACGCGAGACAGAGGGAAGGCGACGCTGTCCTGATAGGGCAGTCTGCGGAAGTCGCGCAGAAGCGCAAGAGGTCAACGGGGAGAAGGACGAACGCAGGGGAAGGTAGCGTAGCAGCAGAGACAATGGGAGACGCGGTTCGTCGACACCAGACAGGGGACAGAGAACGGCAGGCAACCATGGAAGAAGGGAACGTCTGTTCTGAATCGCAGGCAGAGAGACGCAGCGGCCGGGGGGTGTCTGTCACCGCTGGAGCACCACGCTGGGGCGCCTCAGACTACGGCGCTCGCTCCTCGAGACACACCGGGGGCAATGAAGAATCAACACCGTCTTCGTCTCTAGCTCTCTTCAGAGCAAAAGGGGAGGGGCCGTCTGTTCTCAGGTCACGGCGGCACGTCAGCTGGGTTCCACGTCGCCTCTCGAGAGAGGCTGGGAAACCCAGGATGCGATCCTGTGGAAAACATGTTTCCCAAGCTGGCCGCGCCGAACCAGGCGTCGGGCGGTCGCAACATTCCCCGCGAGTTGCGCCGGCAGCTTGGGCTGAACGCACGGGGCCTGCGAGGCCGGATGGCGACGCAGAGGCGTTGGCCGTCAAGCAGTGGGGACACGCAGAAGGCTCTGTTGACGCGCAACCGCCGCAACGGGTTCCACCCCTCGCTCAACGTGAGGAAACGCCTGCCGCGAACGAAAGAAGTGCAGCGACGGCTTACCTCGCGACTGTTCTTGTCGATCCGAGCCAGGCAGGCCAAGGTGGAGGCGCTGGCGGCAGCATCATTTTGCGGACCTTCGCCCTCAAGGGGTCGGGCCTTCTGTCGGCGAGGGGAGGGAAGGGCGGGCGGTGCACAGGCGGCGGAGGCGGTGGAGGTGTGGTCGGGATCGACTGGTTTCTCGCGGATGCCGAGCGGTCGGAGGCGGAACTGCACTGGAGCGGAGCGACGCTTTCACCTGACGCAGGAGCCGGCGGGGGCACGAAGACAGCCGCAACCGGAGGCAGAGAAGCGAGCTCTTTTAAGGATCTTAAAAGAGGCAGAGCCGCGCCGAGGGCTAAGCGAAGGGAGAACCAGGAGCCTAGCGAGGAGGACGAAGCGCCACGCCAGAGAACCTGCAAAGGCCACCGTCGGAAGGATGAAGCCGGCGTGGAACCGAATGAGAGTGGAGGCTTTGTGAGCTCAGCGTCCGAGGCGGAGCGCCCAGAGGAAGCAGGAGGTGACGAGTGCTGCTCTGCTGATCAGAGGCCTTCGCGTCCTGGCACTCGACGAACGCTGAGCGACGCCGACGGCGACTTGGGGCACGCGCGCACCTCGAGCCTTTCGGCCCAACAGCAGCTTTCCGGGTTCCCTCCGGCTTCAGGCGATGTCGATACCAGAGCCCTGGCAGAGTCTGCAACGTACCCTGCAGGGACCGAGCCGGCGTTGCTTCCTTCACCCCTGCCTCCTCCCCTGTTCGATCCGTCGGCGCGAGACCTCAGCGAGGAAATCCTGGGAATCGCACAGCGCTACCCTCCCCTCGTTTCTCCCGAGGCTCTTCTCGAGGAGCTCGGGGCCTTCCCGTTGCAGTTTGCCGCGCGGTTCACCGGCCGCGTCGATGTCTCGGGAGGCGCTTCCGACAGCTCCCAAGTGTGCGAACTCTTGCGGCTTCCTGCGGGGTTCAAAGGCTTTGGTGGACAAGTCGTCGCTCTCCCCTCCCTCAGCGGCGAACCGACGTCCTGTCCTCCGGGCCGCGCAGGCTGGCAGTGCGTGCCATGCCCTATCGGCTTTTTTCAGCTTCCAGGCGAAGGGTTTTGTCGCGCTTGCGCCAACAGGCCAGAGGAGACCAGTGTGTATGTCCAGGAGGCGTCGCTCGTCGTTCGATCTGTCGCGAGTCCCCGCTGCCCCTATGCGTGCCTTGCTGGATTCCCAGATGTGTCCATCAATCCTCGCTGTCTTCCCCCGATTCTGTTCCTTGCGGACACCTTCCGAGCAAACACAGGAGGCTTTGTTCTGCTTCTTTGCCTCTTGTTCCTGAGCGTGGCCGTCCTTGCGAAAGTGGCGGATCTGCTCGAGTGGGAGTCCGACCTCGACACGCAGTTCGAGGCAGTTCCAGGTGTGGACGCACCTCTGTCCTTCGGCCTGCAGGCGAGCGATCCAGAACCAACCACCCTTCCCAGCGGCCCAACCTTCAGCAGAAAACCATCGCCTGGATCCTCCTCTTTCCTCTCTTCTCAAAGTTATGTCTCCGCAAGCGATGGCGGACCCAGTCCAGCGGTGCACGCTGCGCTCGGGAACGGATCTGTTCATGGAGCGACGTTTGCAGGGAGCGGGAACGGCGGCTCGCCCGCCAGCTCTGCAGGACAGGCTGCGCCTCCGGGCGTGCTACGGAAAGCCGTTCAAGAGCGCCGCAGCGTCAGAATGTCTCGACCGTATCTGACGATGGAGGACCTCCCCTATCACGTCCAGCGCATCGTCCTCTTTGGGTCAAATACCCCAACAGACCCCTGGGGGCTCGACGCAGCACCGCCTCCCTATTTGTTGCCCCTCGTTGTTCCCGAGCGCTACGCCGCTTTCGCGTGCCAGGCGAATCGACTCTGTTCGTACAGTCGCGGCTTTCTTCTCGTCTACAACATCTTGAGAGCAACGTATCTGCCCGCTGCGTCTCTCCTTCTCCAGGCCGCCAGGCAGCGCCGGGTCGCGCGTCTTGTTTCCTTCATCCTCTCACTGGACAATGCGAGCTTCCCGAGAGACGCTCGAGGTCTGGCCCTTTCCGCGTCTTCTACTAACCACGCGTCGGAGGGCCCTTCGCCCGCTGTATTCTGGCGATCGATTCGAGCCCGTGAACTTTCCTTTGGAATCAAGATAACTGTTAGTCCCGGAATGGATGTGTGCTGCTTGGATGTCCTCGACTTTGACAGAAACCCCTTCGACTACCACATTTATCCCCATAGCCCTATGGTGATCCTCCGCAGCGACATCCAGCTTCTCGCCCCTCATGGTCCAGGTGCGGAGAGGCATGCAGCCGCTGCAGTCCGCTCCGCGTCATCAACGTTAAATATAGGAGAAACCCGTAGGTCGGACTGGTTTCAGTCCTCGCCTGCCGGCGCGTTACTTCACCACGACAGAAGCGATGGCTTCCTTGGAAGGTGCCGGCGGATATTGTGGTGGCGTTCTCAACGCGATGGAGAGATTGGCGGGAAGGATTCAGAAGCGATTGCTGGCAGCGCCCGAAGCGCGAGCAGCCGAAGGGGGCCGGGGAGCGGGGGACCGGGCGACAATGCAAGGAAGCAGGGGGGGGGAACAGCGGCGAGGAGAATGCGCCACGAGGGCAGAAGGCGATGCAGTCCGTTTATCGAAGCGCTGCAGCAGATTATAGGCTACGACGAGTCGAGGATTCTGTTTGAATTCTTTCGACGAAAAGCCGCTCAAGTGGCAGAGCCAGACCTCACGGAGGCGGTTCATGTTTCAGCAGCGCTGAATCTGCGTCTAGCCGACTTCGGCAGCGATACTTCAAATCCACACGGCTCGTCCTTCGGCCGGACTCGGGCAGTCGACACTGACAATCAGGATGCTTTCTATTGGAGAGACAACATGCGGCGCGAGCGCGAGGAAGACAGCAGGGACGCTTTATGTGGAACGTGTGGCAATCGGTTACTTGTCTCGCCGTGTGGTGACTCAAAACTGGAGGGCGGAAAATGTGTGCCGCCAGCTCCCCAAGCGTATCCATGGCATTTGCACTCCACTGTCCACGACCGGCATGCAGACTCATCCTTAGGGTCTTCCGCCTCTCTAAACGCTACGCGAGAGGACACGCACGGCCGAGGCAATATGTCGCGATGGACGGGGAATCTCTCGGGAGATCCAGAGGAACTTCTTCTCTGGCGTCTCTCGTCAGGCGTAGCCAGTGTCATCGAGCTGTCCGATGGCGTTCAGCGGCTCAGTGCGCAACTCCTCCGGCCGCACCGGCTCCAAGCGTCAGTCTGCATTTTTCCTATTGAAGGGTTTGTCACCCTGGGTGATCGCCTGCAGCGCCTGGCGCTTCTCCCCTCTGTGTCTTCTGGTGGTTATGGCGTTGCCAATGCTCGTTTGTGTTCGCAAATTGACCGGGGCTCCGAGCGGGTCCATTCTGAGTCCGCGAGCTGTTCTCGAGCAATTCCAGTTGTCGTCCCCTCCTCGGACCACCCGCGCATGTCGCACACGCCTGCGCAGTTCTCTCCCGCCCTCGCGCCTCCTTGGCCGTCGCATGCAGAGACCCCAGACGAAGGACTGTGCACATCGCCGGTCCATTATCAGAGCCGGCAAGACGAAAGAAAGGGAGCGAAAATGTTTCATGTTTCCCCTTCCTTGTCGATATCCCCCACGCCTCAGGACGCCTTAAGGACTCCTACGCCGGCGACCGCCGGGGCGGGCCCTGTGCGAAGCGCAACAGGGCGTAGTGAACTTCTTCGCACCAGCAGGACGAGCAGTTGTAGCGAGGATTCGGTCGACTCTCCTGCGTCGTCGAGCTTCGCCATCCCCTGGACAGGAAGTCCGCCGCCATTCAATGTCTCGGGTGCATCTTCGTCAGCCGCCGATCTCGAAGGAGGCAAACGATGCGATCGCCCGACCCTCTCCGGATTCGGAGAACTCGCGCGTTTGTTGTCGTTCTCTCCCCCGCGCCACCCGCCGTCACGAACTGGTTTCGCTACGGATTCCTCTGGAAGTTCTGAGGACTCTCGATTCCCCTATCCTCTTGGCCTCCCCTCCCCAGCTTCTTATCACATGGCAGCATCGGAAGCCGCTCACAGGGACGTGCGGAGTGCATGCCCTCTGGTTGCCTCGCGAGGGGCGCCGAGCCAAAACAGTCCTCCGCAGCTGAACCACTACAAGCTTGTGTCCGGCTACCGAGAATTCCCGGAGATGGTTTATTCTGCTGGAGGCGGGGATATGACCGCAGCACTGTCGGCGTCGTGGCTGCCGTCGTGGCCTTCCGCGCGTCCCACAGCCGTAAGTCCTCCGCAGGGGACGTCTTCCCCGCCCAAGCACACGCCGGCTCCATCTCCTCTTGTGCCTCTGGCTGGCTGCATGAGAGCATGCGACATCGGTTCGCTGAACGCTTCCGGGATTCTTCAAGTGCGACGCATGCGGCAGCATGTGCTCGCCCTCATCATTACTGAACTGCCTCTGTCTCCTCACTTCTCGATGGGCTTCGAAGACGCGAACAGGCGGGACGAGGCGGGAACGCCGAACCTGCCCCCCCTTGCAGCTCCACTGTCGTCAGCGGCTCTGACTTCGCCTCTCGATCCTACCCGCCTCCACCCGTCGAACGTACCTGCAAATGCGTATGTGTCTCCATCCTCGCAAAGTGCAACCGTTGGGGGAACTGCCGGTGGTCCGACGGGAAGTGGAGCGATCGTGAGTCCGAAGCCCTCATGCGCCGATGCGCCTTCAGAACCGCGGAGGGGCGCGAGCACTCTCTCGGGAAGCAGCGTGCTCAGGCACAGTCCCGCCGCCGCTGGTGGCCCTTGTGTACGGACGGCGGTGAGCCAGCCACTGTTAACGGAGGCCCTAGACCAGCCCGGAACTCTGCCTGCGCCGAGTGACAGCCCCGCGACATTGACCAAACGGGAGTTTGGAGCCTCGACGCAGGTGCAGAACTCGTCAGACGGTCCCGCTGAGCTGCGCGTCCAAGACCGGGAGTCGCCAGCACTGCGACAGGGCGCACCGCGACATGGAACAGAACCGTGCAGGAGTCTCTTGACCCGCGCACGGCTTGGCACTCGGGCCAAGGTTCGGAACGACGGACTCAGCGACCGTGTAACCCGGCCAATCCAGGATGTCGCAGCTGCTGTCACACCGTCTCAGCCTTTTCCGTGTTGTACTGACGACACACGCGACGCCCGGGCGGCTAGCGGACACGTTGTGGAATCATCGATTGCGGAGCCGGATGGGGCAGCCACAAGGGGGGAATCACGTATGGAGCAGACGCGACAGATGCGGTTCTCCGAGGCTACTCAAGGAGATGCATCGATCGACCTCAAGACTCGCATGAACCACAGGCTTCGCTCCGACACCGTAGCAGATCTTCCGTCCCTCTCAGAGAAGGATTCGCACCCGGGGGCCCAGAGTGAAACTCCCAATTCCGAGGCTCGAAGATACATGTACGAAGCGTTACCTGGACGAAGCAGCTTGGGCGCTGCCGCTACCCGCAGAGCGGTAGCCGCTGCTGCGATTGGCGAGCTCCGGCGACGATTCATACAGCGCCTGGGAGGCGTGCAGGGATCACCAGAGCACGGGCCGTCGTCGAGATGTCCGGGGTCAACCCTAGCATCGACGATTGGCCACGACGCGCCACGCACAGCTCGAGCCCGCAACCACGCCGACCGGGGAGACCAACGATTCGACGACAGCTGGACAGAGTTTCTCAGTGGAGCCAACGGCGCTGCTAGGGGACGTGGCACTAGCAGTGACAAGAGAGACAGCGGGACCGATGGGCAGCGCGGGGCGCAGGGAGTACGCGTTATTCCGTATGTAGAGGAGGCTGCGGAGGGGGAGACGTCGACCGCGTTCGGCAGGTGGACAGAAAACGTAGCCGCTGCATTCAGGTGGAGGTTCTTGAAGAAACGCCGAACCGCTATCAACTCGTAAGTACTGAGACGAGCCAAGCACCTAATGAGCGATGCACGACACAATGGATAATGCATCTTATCTTACAGCGACAGGGAGTCTCCGCTAAATGGCTGCAGGCATTAAACTGGCCGGTTTCTGCGCGTGTGAACGTGGTGGGTTTCTCCACGTAGTCTGCTCGTGTCCCGGAAACCAACGGTGTCTTCTATTAAAGCGGCTCCTCGATGTCTCGCGTTTCTCTGCAGGATTAGAAGAACTTCCTGTTTCCGTATGCGTTTCGTTTCGTGCACCTCTCACGTTCCGATACGGATTCGTAGACTTGGATAACCCAGTCGTCGAAAACTGTGAGTCTTTGCCTGTTGCCTGCGTTCACTCAGGAGGCTTACCTTTACAGTTTTCGCGAGTCTTTTCCTCTTGCATGGCGTCGCGATGTTGGTGCAGTACTACTCCATGTACCACGCCGCTCATCCCGCAGCTTCTTTCCTGTCTTCTTCAACCCAGAGCCCGGTCACCCCTCCCCTGCTCCCTGCAAACGCTCTGGTGCCTGTGCCGTTTCCGCTGTCACCGACAGTGGGCATCTCATCGTTCGGAGCTCTTCGGTCACCCTTTCCTGATAGCGTGCACTTTTACGTAGCGTTGCTGTTTCCCCCCTTTGTGGACGTCTTCACAATAATCTCTGGGTTGCTTTTCTTGGTATTGGCGAGCCCCAGTTACGGCGAGCTTTTCCTCATGTCGCTTCCGGCCTCGATACCTCGTCACGTTCTTGGTGAGCTAAAAACAAAGCCGCTGGATCATGAGCTGTCCCGCCGCATAGAAGCAGACATCCCTCACACTACCTTGTAGCTGCTGATACGAACGTGACCGGGCTGGTTTCTGCATGACCGTTGGAGGAGTATTTTGAATTGAGGCGTCGCGAGTTGTGTTCTGGAAGTCTTCTCGAAACCGACAACCTGCTGGAGGGACAGCGACTATGAGCGCGTATGTGTTCTTTAACAATTTGCTTCTCTTTCATTGCCGTTTATCTGTGTGTGTCCGGCTCCTGGTCCTGGTCAGGCTGTGCACTCCGCGTCTGGGAACAACCCCAGCAGAACTTCGCGGTCCTGAGCCTCCTTGAGCTCGCCTTTTTCGCAGTGCTGAAGGTCGCTCTCTCAGCTGCTGGTAAGTCTCAGGAGGATGCATGCATCTCGAGATTTAGCATTTCTGAGGTCGCTCTGAAGAGCAAGATTTAAACTGTAGCGAATGAAAATTTTCCGGTAGTGATGACAGGTTGAATTGTCTCTGAACAGCAACCTCTAATAGCGTGTAATCTAGAGGGTTTTTCGTTTCTTGAGTAGACCCTTATCGTGCTATGCTCATCTACTGAAATGGCGACAGCGTTCAGGTTTCTCCTGTAGCAGAAGGAATAACGCTCAGAAGCTCGTAGTCACTATTTCTGTGAAATCTATGCCTACGTCTGCTACCCTTTATTTGCCATTAAACCGTCGTCGAGGCTCACGCCTCCATTGGATCTGTATTGGAATTCATCTTGTGCATTTCGCGGAGTATATATGGAGTCAGTTGGAAACGCCTCCTCACTGAACTCATGAACAGGAAATAGAGCAAAGGAGATGAACGCGAGACGCGTGCGCTGCACAAAAAGCCCGAGGACAGGACTGTCCCCCCACCCGACTTTACTTTCATTTTGTACGTTTTGCTGAGCTTCCATTTAGCTTGTGTGTTTTACTTGGTGTTGCTTTTGTGTATATCACATCGGCAGGAAGTCTGCATCTCGATAGTATGGAGCATCATCATCGGCTTTCGGAGGGCCTTTCGGCTGCAGATAGCGTGGAACATCTCGTTGAGGTAAGCGGCGCTGCCAAGGCACCGGCAGTCCATCGGATTATCTCTTCGTATGAGTAGCATGTGCGTTTCCAGATATAATTTAAAATTGTGATGCTCGAACATCCATAGATTTGTAGCTAGCCAGGTCCCCGTTCTCGATTTGTCGACGAGTGTGGAGGGCAAGCGTGGCGTATGCTCCGAATTGAATTATTCGAGCGCAGAAGCTACCTTGCCTTCAAACGCATGTGAAAGCCCTCGGTGACCACGTTAGCAGCTTTTGAACAGGAACGCTCCCACCGGGCAGATAGTCATTCCTTACGCCCAGGTGCGACGGCATCGTCAAAGCCAGAACGTGATGCAGATAGCTGGTTCGAGCCTTGCCATGAAAAAGTGCATCGATCCTTTGAATGTGTGGGGCTTGTTCAGGATGTTGAGGCAGCCTGCAAGCTCTGCACATGCTCGAGGCCTCGCCTTCCCCGCTCGTATCCATATTGAGGTCCCCGCCTCACCGAGTGCAAAGCGGCACTCTGGTATCCGGTTGATTAATTTCAAACTGCCAAAGCTGTCGACCGCGAGGAAAAGCTGCCTGAAGTGGGGAACGTGCGTCCCTTGTACGATGAGTTTGGTGAACCGTTTCGCAGTCGGTGAATTTCATTAAGGAATTCAAGATTTGTTTCCACGGATTTGAAATTGACGTTGAGTTCGAGTTCAACTAACTCCCAGGTGGTGAAGCATGATCATATTTCCGCTATTACGAACAGGGGCCTACTTTAACCGTTTGGGTCTTAACCACGGGCCACTATTTTCCCGCCGGTCAAATCAGCATTGATGAATGTCACCTTCTCTGCTTGTGATGACGCCGCCTCATCCAATGACCTGTCACTCAGGGTTTCTGATTCGTGCTGTGAAACGGCACCCGTCCAAAAAGGCCGGCATTAAGAACATAAAGATCATAGCTAGACCATGTATTGTTATTATCACAGTGTAAGTAGATACTGTCTCTGTACAAATGATCCACGATCCAGAGCTGTATAACTCAAATCGGATAAACAGAGACCAACAAGGATGGTGCTGTTCCACCCCCTTCCATTAGCTCGCTATCGTGTGCGAAATGTAATGCGCGCGTTTTCCGAGTTTTCAGTCACCCTTAATTGTCATCGCCGCGCTCATTGATGGGTGTCAAAGGAAAACCATCAACTTTGAATCGGAGCAACACGCCACGAAACCTACATCGTCAGCCCCTACACAGTATTCGTGACGACGTCCACACCCTGATGCATTCAGATCTCTACTGGACAATCACTCTACATATTTGCGTTCGTATGCATGTATAAGCATCAGAAATACGATTATGTCATCCATATTTGTGGATCAGTCGTATTGCATGCGCCTGTAAATCCCCACCGGCCTTCAAGTATGTAATCGTAAGACAGACAGAGAAGGGAAATATGGTTTGTCAGTAGTGGCTCAATGATGTGAGTATCTACGAGGTTGTCACTGTCGACGGGAGGTAACGAGCAGACACCCCGGTTCTTTCGTGACACGGTGATTATCCCCTTCAGCTAATGCAGCCGGTAAACGAACGGAGGCACAATCGACTCATTTGCTCTCCTGAACCAAACGATATCCACGAATGCAGCCGCTTGATTCTAAAAAGAGCTTGCCATCATTCGGAGATCGAGAGGCATTGCTGCAACTCGCGTATGCAGTAGTCAGTGCGTCTTCTTCCCGCGGGGCAAAGCTTCTTCCATAGTTTAGGCAAACACGTGAAGGCGACTATCACTTTTTTGACAACTGTCCTAATGGACCCATGTGTACTGCAGACGACAGGACTGGCAGCGTCACCGCTGCATGTCGTTTTCATATATCTCTTTTCTGCGTCGTACTAGAAAACACTTCTTGATTCTCGACAAGGATAGAAAAGGACAGTCCCGTTAAAAAACCATTTGAACGCCTGCACACTTCCCGGTGGTGTGTATCTCATAGTACTCCAAAACGTGCCTGTGGCTGCATTTTGGTGTCGAAGCTAGATTTAGTGTGCCCAACGGAAGTCGTTCGCAAGCGTTGATGGTTGGTGGCCTCTGTTTGCTCGGACTCTGACGCCTTTTTTTGAATGTTTTTTCGATCTGCAGCCTCTGTGTTCTTGGCTCCGGGGACTCGAGGAAACTCGAACCGCCAAGCGAACGGTGGCTGCACAGGATCATGTTCTCGAATGCCCCTAGCATACAGGAAGGGGGATATCGGCAGCCTCTCTACCAGACATTGCTCTGCATCCTTCTAAAATGCACCACCAACGAGTTGTGCCAACATACTCAGTCCCCGGAGTTGTCCTGTCGGTTTTGCTGGCAACGACAGAGACAGACGAACGAGAAAATCGAGGATACTTTGCCTGTCTGCTGTGCATTTTGATTTGGTGTTACCATGTGGTACTCTGCCTAGGCATACATCTGTTTTCTTTTTGTAGAATGCTGTTTCAAAGCCGAGGCGCTGGATGTCAGCTTGGGTATTCCGCTTTTTGTCAAGAGTTGTCTACGTCGAAATCGAATCCGTTCCTCTACGAATCAGTGTCCACTGGGCGGCTGAAGAAGAGAGTTCGCAAGGGCCTGTTGAAGGATTTCTTACGCAGGTGTTTCTTTCTGTGAACATGTTTCCTTCGCCTGGAGGACGCTGACCATTACGACTGTTGAGAAACACATAGACGTTCTACGTAAAAGGACTTCTCACTGTCAAGCGCACAGTGGCGGGTTGGCCAGGATCCCCACAGCAGAACTGATACCTGGTTTCTAGGAGGCTGCAACTGTCATTTGAATGACTACCACGCAACTCGTGACTAGGATCTCCCAGATCACTGCAAATTACTGGCGTGTGGTCCTCCACTCTTTTCCTGACGCTGGTGGCGGGATGCACGTGCAGAGGAGACGAGGGCGCTACCTTCCACGCAGGAGCGGCGAGACTCCTCCCATAGGGGAGACAATAACTATTTTCCTTGAAGTCCACTGAGGTGAACGCTGGTGCGCTCTCTCTCTCCTCGCAGGTGGGAGAAGAGAGCGCAGGCACGGAGCTCTGCGTCAGTGCTCCTTTCCTACTAGAACCCTGCGGCGCGGTGACCGGATGAATACAGCCTGCCACCTCTTCCAACGCCGAGGAAATCTCTCTGTTTGTAATCGAGGGAAACTCGGCAATACTCTTACGTTCACATGCCACCCGTTCAGGCATTGCGTCGGCAGCAGGACAAGTTGTAGTCCGCTCTAGATCAGGCGGATCTGGAGCTGTTCGTTGGAGGTGTGGCTCGTAATTGAGAGGGCAACTACTTTTTTCCGGCTCCAGAAAACACACATTCGCTGCACCGTCCTCCATTGTTGGTTGGCCACACTTTAGATGGGTTCCCCAAATTCCATTTTTTGCCATTCCTGAGCACCTCTTTGTATGGTTGACATTGTACACGGAGGAAGTCGCCTCCGGCGTGCCTGCTCCGTAGACCTTTTCACAACTTTCCCGCGGTAGTCCGCTTCTGTCAGATTTAGCTGGTGAAATTAGACAAGATCCTTCTGAAGCATGCTTTGCGCCTCCGTCAAATTCTCCGCAGTCAAACGCAGAAATAGACTGTACGTCGAAAGATGTCAATTTCCCTCTCGAGTGGATTTGTGAAAACGTGCTCGCGTTCAAAGCACAAGACCGGTCGTAGCGCGCGTTTGCTGAGGGTTGTGGAAAATCCGATCTGCGGGGTTCAAAGTTGCAGCGAATTTCTTGAGATCTTGCCAACTCCATGTTTCTATGCGATGCAGGAAGTGCGTCACAATTTTGGGGCTGTTCCGGGCTTCGACATTGCAGGTTCAGAGCTTGTGCTGTCAGCAAACGAGCGGTATAATATCCAGTGGGAAGTCCAACTCCTTCGACAGCTTTAGCTTCTGAACTTGCAGAAAAACGTGGCAGCTGAGCGGACTCTGGGAACTCCAATTGCGGTGGAAAACAAGGTTTCGCATGCGATCGGGAATCACCTTCTGTCAGTCTGCCAGCTACGTCCTCATGTGTCCCTCTGTGAGAGCGCGGCTCTTCAACGTGCATGTCAACAACCTTTCCCTGATTGAATATCGTGGCTGGCGGAACTGTTAACGGCTCGCTTTTGAATCGGTCCCCCGAGACTCCATCGCTGGTAAGTTCTGTCCCCCCTACGCAGGTTTTCTCATGTCCAACAAGCGGTTGTATCGCTTCCAACCGGGATGTAAAAGATGCCGCCGAGGCACTACCATCCTGGGCTGGTGGGGTTACAAGATCACATGGAAAAAATGCCGGTGTTTTGCAGCCAAAAGGGTTACTGTCGGCTGCAGCTTCGTAATGTGTATGCCGCTCAATAGGTGGAGGAACAAGGGAGGAAGGTGTAACTCGCAAGGCATATAAGGGAGCTCCGCAGCTTTCAGAGCATGGCCGTGGAGCGTCTGCTGTAGCAGGAAGAAGGATGCCCCTCGAAAGGCGGTCCTGTGGTGCACTGCTGCCGAAGTAGGAGGCCGGTTGCAAGGAGAAAGCAGAACGCATTTCGGCAACTGTTTTCTTGTCTGTGTAATGAGGCACTGAATGTGGATGCTGTGGCAGTACGGCGCTCACCACAGAGCTGAATGGTGCTGGTAGAGGTCCAGTTGAGGAAGATAGCGCTTCCGCACGGCGCAACTCGTCTTCATGTGATGGCAATTGAGACTGCCTTGGCTTCTTGCCAGCGAAGTTCACTTGTTGAGCAATTCTTCTTTTTCTGTTTGTCCGTTTCCAGCTGCCGACCGAACAAGGAGTGCTGGGTTCTCCTTCTTCTGAACTGGTACTTGTAGTACATGTACTATACGTGCTGGCTTGTGAGCTCTGGCTCCACGAAGACTCACTCCGCCAGCTTTCACTGGAGCAAGAACGCTCGCGAGTTTTTGTATGGTTCGCGTAGCTTTCCTTCAGAGTCGAAACCTGCTGGCTGAAGTTGACAGTGCATTTTTCTTGAAGTGGGGGTTCCAGGCAAGCACCTTCCACTGTGGGGTTCGGAGTTGTCCTATCGAATGATAACACGGGACAAGTGACGCAAGCATCACTTGTAGATATCAGATGATTCGAAGGAATACAAGGAGGAGGACAATTTTGATGGATCTTTGTCAGAGGAAGATGTAAACGCCGTTCACCTTCCCCATAAGGAAGAAACAGGAACGAGGAGGAAGGAACAGAATTTGCCTCAGGCGGCCACTGAAGCTTGCTTGGGGTTGCCGGTTCCGGTGCCTGCCCTAGAACCTGTGGAATATTTGCAAGAGGCGGATGCACAGGCCCTCCTTCGCCACCGCTGCTGTGCATGGGGAGTGCTTCAAGAGGCACATGTGTTTGGTGAAAATAGCACGACTTTTGAGAGCGGTGTTCAGGAATTTGTACCTTTTCATCGGGGGATGGTAGGTCCTGAATACTTGTGGCGGGCATATAAGTGACTTCGGGCATCTCTACTGGTTGAGAAATCATATTTGCTTGAGACCGTTTCCTCTTCCCCCGGGACGATGTCGTCGTCCTTCCACGGCTGCCACGTTTCTTCGTTCGAGGTCTACGTGCCGACGTCAAGGACTCGTACTCAGGGGGAGGAAGGAGAGGAGGAATGCTTCCTGAGACGTTGGAGTCAATACGGTGGCGTTCTCGCACTTCGGCAGATGGCTGATTTCCGCGGAGGCAGAAACCGTCCTGGGAGTTCAATAAATGCTCAGAGGCATCTTCCAATGCTGTAGCTGAGTCAAAGCACACTTCTCCTGCCGGCCGACTTACAGGAGGAAAAGCAGCCGATGATGAAGAAACAGTTTTAGACGGTACATATCCAGTATTCTGATTTCCAGACCCCGTAGCTGTTGTAGACGCGGATGTTTCTGATTGGCCAGGTGGAACGACTGCCTCCCTTTTTTTAGAGTCTCCAAGAGTCGAAGTAAATGCAGTGGCTCCAAACTGCTTACCAGAAATTATTCGAGAGTCTTTATCTTCAGCTGGTGAGACCAACGAATGCGGAGGAGGGTCTGCGTGTTGCTGCCCACGCTTCTTTTCACTGTCTCGGAAACGCTTCCTGTAGTTTTGAAGGTTCGCAAGTGTGACGCTTTGCCTTCCACCTTTCGCCTTTAGCTCCTGTATCCATTCCGTCTTCAGCCCATTGGCTTGGCAGAAGTTGATGCATAAGCGCTCGACCGCTGACCAACAACCAAGGAGATAGGCAGCATGTAACAATTCCTTCACCTTCATACTTCCCCAATTACTTGTGTGTCCGGGGACGCCTCGACCCAGCTTGATACCATGAGCGGCTAAGAGGACTTCCTGTCGAGAGAATGAAGCAAACATGATAGAACCCTCTATCCGCTTAACAAAGGGGAGCACAGGAAACGTGATCGAGTAAAACATGTCCTTGTCTGCATGTGGCGAACCGGAAATACATTCGAAGCAATCGTGTGTATCATGTGTGGATGTAAGAATGTAAGCATGTATGCATGTATGCATGCATGCATGTATGTATGCATGCATGAATGTATCTATGTATGCACTTATGCATATATATATATATATATATATATGTATACGGCTGCAGAGCCAGAATCATGTAAGTCGTAACAACTGGTGTGTCGGCGTCTCGTCGTCTTATTGGTTGCGGATGAGTTCGACTTAAACTATCCGACAAACATGAATATTGAGCAAGAAATCGGATAAGTGGTGTAGGAAACTAATCAAATGGTGGCAGCTACCAACGTGCGTCCGGATTTTTTGGAGGCCTTTGTCACAGTTGAAATCACCTCGAGAATCGTTATCCAGTAGCTCATACAGAATATGGCTATTATGCTACAAATCCAACCTCCTCGTCAGTTCATGGCGCTGGCAGCACTAATCATTGGTTGACGAAGAACAGATGGTCGAGAAGTGGAGAGGAAGACCAAACGAGAACAAGATACTCACGAAAAACCCAAGACGGAAGGTGTTAACCTGTACCACAGCTCCACTATTGTATTCTCTGTTAATGCTCTGCCATCATCCACTCGTCGACTAACTATTTGGAAGCCTACCTGAAGCTTGACATCTGAAAGAAAACCAAACATTTCAGTACTTGATCTATTGAGGATGCCTCTGGGGGCGCCACCATTAACATACGAAGTGGCAAATGGAGACCGGAAAAAGCACTTTATCTACAAAATGATTCATCATAATGCAAAGTACAAACAGGCTACGTTCTTAAGTGACTCACACATGCAGCGGGATCTTCCGCGCGGCGATGATTCAGCAGACGTCTAAGATAAGCCCTCCCCTCCAGGCCAATTGGGATGTCGAACCCTGGAAACCACTCCAAAAGCCACTGGCCGCTGGTTCCTTCTGTATCGTTCTCTCCATTCGCTGCTCCATGCGAGGTTCCGCCCTGGGAGGCCGTACTGCGAATTGGTCTTGATAGTAGAGGAGACGCCATCCTTCGTTATGCTATGCGTACTTTTTCTGACGTGACTTAAATTCAGGATGTGTGCTGTCTCTCCTACACGCCTGGCCTAGACGTTCCTCACCAGTGGAGTGTGTTGACCACTTCCCTCTCAAGAACCGCGAGACACCGCAATAAAAGCCTCTCCCACTACGACGGAGGCGTTACGTATACTTCAGCATAATCTCCTGGGGCAGTCACGGCTTATGCGGAATGGATGCCCAGCTCCGTGGCATCTCTCCCTTGCAGGGACTATGGTCAGAGAGTGTTCGAGGCGTAACGTTATGCCATATCTGTACGGTATCTTACGCAAATATGTTCACCACAATGGAGGGGCTGGCTGCAGCCTCTACGTACCAAGCTGATCTTCAGGCCGTTGAGTTACGAAGGCAGAACCTAGACCCTATGACCGTCGAATAAATCTGGTCAGTACCTGACCAAGGACAAATCTTCTAGTACAATCCGAATTCAAAGCTCTGTTTGGGGTCAATAATTAATTGTCCTGCATACAGTTCTGAGGTCCTTTACACAGGGGTAGCATTCGAAGGCAACAAGTGCCTTGGTCGTGGAACGCACCACCCCGCAACCAACAAATTCGTCTGTCTGGTGTTTAAATCCATCGCGTTCTCGTGCTTTGAGATGGGTTGCATACTCAGAGTCCAGCAGACATCAAGGACAAACTTTCCGGAGACGATGTATATCAAAAATACAAAACCTCATGGGACAACTGGGAGTAGGCGGTTGCAGATGGGACATGTTATCTGACCTCCAGTCTGCCGTCAGGCAGGGCGTTTCTCTAACGTGCTGATTAGTGGTAGGAAAATGTGTTTTGTCTGGTCTTCAGACTTGCGACAGCTGTCAAATCAATGGGCCAGCAGAGCGAGTGGACCGCATAACCGGCTCGCAACTTCACAGCATCTGATGAATTGCAGTTTCCAAGCGTTTAGCTACCTTCGCTTCACCCAGTTGTAGGCACAGCGCAGTGAATTGCATTTCCTCCGTCCTTATATAGATGTTTCCTTGGTTGGGCACTCGCGTACGATGTCGGACCTTGTAGCGTCAATGACTTTCACACTCAAAGACCCAATGTATTTGACGGAGCCACCATCGTCCAGTCCAGTTTTTTTGTCCACGCTTAGCACGGTAAACGACTCGCCAGCCTGTTCAAAGGTTAATCTCGCTTATCGTGAAGCAGAACTCCCATGGAAAACAATACACCGACGAATCGCCCGTGGTAGTTGAGGAAAGACTACACTCGAGGGGCTCTCTGTACTGCGTTGAGGGAGGTGAGAAAGGAAATCGTACGTCTACGTGTCCATCGCAGGAAACACAGAGAACGGAGGCTCACCCGTATTCGGCTTCTCCGTTGCATGAAGTTATTGTGATAAAAACTGAGGGAAAAGTCCTGTCACATCCGTTAAAACGTTGTCGCGCGTAGAGAAGTTAGCCGAAGGCTAGAAAGGTGGAACCCTATGAAACTCAAGACCATGGGTTTGGAGGAAACAGAGTCGGTAAAGATCGGAGTGTCCCAGCAGAGGCTTGACTCATCAAGTGGCAACATTCATTTCGCAATCACGAACAACTTATCATGTGCCAGCAAAGAGAAACCAGTTCACCCAGAGGAGGAAATCTCTTCTGTTACGCATGCTCAACCCGTCCGTTTGTGAGAAGCGTTATCTGAACTATAAACTGCCATTTTCGAGTAAACCCACAAAAGGCTGGCCCCGTTCATCAAAGAAGCCGGAGCTTGCAACCAAAGCAGAGGCACAAGGAAAGACGAGAGAAAGGTTTACACGCGTTATCGGCAGAAAATGACAGCTATAGAGTTTTTTGATTGCCATTTACGACAAGAACATCACCCGATTTTTTGGCCGGCCTAACCAGTATTCTCTGCCAGCCCAACTGCGAAAGACCTGGTGCCTGAGACTGAAGACCAGCAAATTCACCGTCTGCGCCTAGATTGGCTACGGAGTAACAGCGGCAGTTTAACGGGGTCGGACTTCAGCGGACAGGCAGAAAAGGCGGGTAGCATTTGGCCGGGCGAGTGGAAACGACTGTCCCCACTACCATGCGGGGTCGGATAGAGCACAACGACGCCTTGCTTGACCTGCAATGATATCTGTTTGTTCGGCTTTTTGACCGCAGAGGAGCTTCGACATTTCTCGCCTTGTATGGTAAAGAGGATACGCAGAAAAAACTACCGTGGAAGGGGTGACGAAGCACGAACAAATTCATATATGCGAACGACGACTAACTCGGGGACCACGGATTGGCGTTTCGGCCCCTCAGTCTGCCGTCAAACCCCATAGCTACAGGCTGCTCGCAGTTCCTCCACAGACTGGTCAGGGTCACGCAGTTCAATGCATAAAAAACGAGCATATACTATACGTGATTTGAGTTTACGTTATGTGACCTTGTTGCCCAGTGACTAAAAGGAAACTGAAGTAATGCTACCGTCACTGGTCGGACTGCAGTTCATAGCACTTTGCCACCGTAGCACAGATTTGATAGCAAAATGACTGGGCAGCAATGCACCTGGCCTTCGCCCGTTGACATAAAGTTTCCGCTCGAAAATATGCAAGAAATGTGTATCATGTCTCCTCTGCATCCAGCTCTTTCAAAATTGAACTATTAATACGTGGAAGACACGCACCATAGTGCATGCAAACAGTCTCGTGTGTTTGTGTTCGCCCATAAAAGAGTGAATTGAAGCCATAAAACAGAAGAAAGTGTCTTCAGCGTCTTTGGTACCCGCTTCTCTTTTTTTCCTTGTATGCCGCCAATATTGTGGCGATGTATGCGCTTCTTGTAAATGGTGGCTAGGATGGTTGGAAGACCGCCGTAGCGTAAGAAAACAGAGGGAACGAGGCTGAGTCATTTACAAACTGCGTCGGCAGCTGAGCCGCACAGCGTAGTTCAGGATGATCGAAGTCCTAAATAGACTCGAGGTGCCAACCTTAAAAATAGTGGGCTAAAGCGTACATAATCGTTAGAGACTGCAGCGATGCACACTACTGGACCTGCCGAGTAGAAACCTTGAGTACTGGTTGCGGCGAACATGGGATTGGCTTTCCCCTATTTACTACATTTTATTTTTGAATCTGGCAGGCACCCAACTCTCATACCGTCCGAGATCCCCCAACTTTGATTGCGCATTCGTCACCTACACGTTCTTCATGGCTAATCGTGACGCCTTTTATGAGCCTTCGGAATGGGAGGATGAACGCTTCCGACAGTGCTGCAACTTCCATACAGGAAATGTTGCAGTTCGCGTCGCCAGTGTGTGACAGCCGTTGAACGCTCGCTACCACACATGTCGAGTGTGTCATCTATGCTGCGCACCTGATGATTTTTCCAAAACAAAGCCACGTATCCCCAAAAGAGGCACCCCTGGTAAGCCAAGTCTTCGTTGAGGTGGTCGCTGAGCTCCATACATATCTTGCTGGTTTTTTTTTGGGTATTGGGTAGAAAAACGTAATTTCGAAAAGGTTGCATTGCCCCGGCAATGTAGGCGAAAGACACGGCGTATTGTTGAACAAGTGGGGTGTTTTTGTAATCTCTCAGCGATATCCACTGCCTTTTTTAAAGGTGAATTTCTCTGCCTATTCGATTCTCCTGACATAGCTGCCGCCACTATAACAAAAACACGCAGGAGAGCGAATCGCGGAAGAAAAAGTCGACTGCCGTGCGGAAACGCTTCCCGAGTATCAGATTCGAGGGAGAACGCACCCCCCGACAGGGTTGCTGTGGCTGCTGTCGGCCGCTGCTCTTCTCTCCCGATCGTGTAGGATGCGTGCGCTGCGGACGAATGCTGATTGATGGGTCAGGTGTGCTCGCCGTAGAAGACATGAGGATACAGCAGACCGCGCTGTACACTACTACAGCGGCTTGGAAAGCATCTTTACCGCTATAGTGCACGATTCAATTCCACCACAAACTCTTGTCCACTGTCGAATCTCAATATTTCATAGAACAAACGCCTCCTGGATGCATGTTTCACCACTTGTACTTCAGAGAGCACCGTGATACGTCCCGGTTGCAACAGTCACTCCAATCGTCGCGGCAGTAACCATGCGCTTCTACTTTCTGAGACCTTTCGCTGTCGAAGAACATATAACTTGAGTAGGGATTCGATCTAACTTGTTGTTTCGTATTGCCAATTTATTTTCAGTTTTTTTTCGAAGTAGCGACGTGGGGTGTGCGACATTTTTGAAACTTCCCCTTGAGGTGGGGCGTCTTTCACTTTGGGTGCTCCCAACAGCCACACTGCGACGTGTCTTGTCCTCACCGAGAGGCGCCTTGTCTTCAATCTGCTGCCGTTCCGTCCCGGGGCTGAGCAGTTCGATCGTTACTGTTCTGCTGCTTTCGTCTCTACAGGCGCCAAACTTTTCTATGGCTGGCGTCTGCATGCTTTGTACCTCTTTCTGCAGATTTCCTACGTGCGTCTCCTTTGTAATTATAGTTTTCGGCAGGTTGTATCGGAGTGTGTGATTTTCCATGAAGTACCTCCGCTCGTGCTAGCCGTACGAGGTCACGTCACCCAACCCCTTCAGCCGCAGAAACCCCTCTTTCTGCTCGACTTGCACCCGCCGGATCTTACTATCGACCTCGACGGTTCCCTCCTGGATCATTTCTGCGTTGTTGTTGGCAAAAACAGAAAGAGATGCGGTGTTGCTACCTTCTACTGTGGATTTCGTCTGCTTCTGAAAGACGTCTGGGTTCCGTTCTCTAAATTTTCTTAGTGCCTGTCGGCCTCGTCCGAGCCATACGCGATCAAAGGCAACCGTACTGTAACAGTCCCCTTGCTGCTGCGCCATCGTCACTAGTCCGGAAAACTGCCAGGTTTCTTTACTCATCTTATTTTATTTCTGGTATTCGGGCGTCATGTTTGGCAGTACTTACATTCCTCTCTATTCTGGAAGAAATAGGATAGCGGCGCCCTTATCAGGTCACCCGGGCTCAGCCCAAAGGCAGTGCCTCTTTCTATAGATTCGGTGCTGTTCCCCAGCAGCTCGGCGCGGTCACCCGATGCTTCGTCGCGCGTTTGCCGGATGTCTTAAAGTAGAAGAAGGGAAAAGTGTGAGTTATTTCTGTGACCGGAATCGTTTTCTAGCACATAATATTTTCCCGTCAGCATCGTGCGCGCATCGTCTCTGATGACTGCGCCCAACGCGAGATCGAGTGCATATTTCGCAATTCGGACTGCTACACAACGCGGCCCCCGCAACCGAGCGACCTCCAAGGGTTGAACACACACGTCCGGGGCGGCTCCTTCCCGGCCAAATTTGTTGCTGTCTCCATACGGATCGAATCTCTGGATGTAACTAAGCAATTCATCTGTCTGTCTAATTTAGGGGGAGAGTTCTGTTTTTCGTTCTTGTCCAGGGGGATATTCCAACATGTTTTCCGTCGTAATGTTGAGTACCGACATCGCGAGCGCCACGCCGCTACCGAGGCCGTAAAGCCGTGTACTCAACAGCCGCCAGCATTAGGGAGCTGTACCCCCGCAACCGCGTTCTCACATGAGACCTTAAGAGAACTCGCCAGTGTTTTCGATCAATTAAAGCAATGAATCGCTGTCGAATCTCATACTAAAATTGCTACGTGAGTGTTGACCGAATTTTCCTCTCCTCTCCAGTCAACGGAGATCTCCCGGGCGGTCACAAGTTCGTCGACATCCGTTGTTCTACTGCGAGACCGACTGTGGGTCCAGCGGAGAGGCTTAGTGAGATGCCAAGGTCGAATCTACCAGTTCGCCGTGCATTGCCACTAACGAGTGACACTAACTAGAACGCGCTCCCGGACCAGCAGGGGGGACCGCCTCACTTCTTCGCCTGTCTATCTTCTTTTCTTTTGACAATCATAACACGAGGCGTCCTTACTTTTGCGTCTTCGGCAGTAAAAGACCCGAGCGGGCGAGCGCAACCCAAGGACACGAGCGTCTGGGGGGATCTTGCGCGACATTGGGGGCCCCTGGGAGTCCTGTTGCGCTGTATGGTGGCGGAAGACTCCAGCACCAACTTCTATATTTCATAATTTATGATGTCGGTGGCTGCTGTTGGACCCTCTGTAGATCGGAAGGTCACCATCTCCTTTCACTCACATGAGCGGTCTTCTGAGTGTTGTGAGGGCGACGTTGGTGAGTATTCAGGATCGCCTCTGAAGCCCGTTTCTGTCCCCTCTGAGACGACGGCGACTCCGGAAGAATCGATGTCGGAGCACGAGTGTAAGGCTGTGGCAGATTTATATGCTGCCACTAAGACGCCTATTCGATATGTGAATCAGCCGTCGCGAAGCAACAGTGTCAGCACGCACACAAGCACCGCGAGCGGGTACGGCCAGAGAACAACACGAGACAGTGGGTTGGTGGACGAGGCATCTTCTTCATCAATTTCAACAAGCCCCCTGGCAACGGCCACATCTACTTGTTCCCCATTTCCTTCTTCCGGACTCGCAACACCACTGGCAGAGCCAAACAGCAATGCCGGTAGCTTCCCGTCGGAAGAGGACGCTGCAAAATTCCTGCCGCCTGGGTTGACAACACATCAGCTCTGGAATTTTGTAGTTCAAGTATCAAAAGGCAAAAAGACGGCAGGATGTGCAGAAAAAACAGACCATGTAGGAACCCAGCGGCAAGAAGCAGCTCGTCGGGCACTTGCATCAGCTAGCGTTTCCTTAAACGTAGCCGCGACAGCGTACGGTGCCACTGGGAGAGGAAATGAGATTGCTGTCACTGGAGAGCAACAAGACCTTTCAAATACGCTTTTCGACTGTGCACTTCTAGATAGCTCAGCGTCACGAACAGAGACAATTGGCAGTCGTGTGGGAATTCATCGTCGAGTTCAGCTTCGACATCGAGAAAGTGATGATTGCTACGCCCGCCAATATCCTCAACGACTGCCTCCCCTGCCAGAGAGTACAAACCAACTGCCTCCAGCGCTTTCTGGAGCTCGCGTAACTAGGAGCACCGCAAAACGTGGCCTCTCTCTCGGAACGTCACCAGCAGTCCTGCCGAAGGAATCGAGCGCCCCTTTATTGCCCGCTCCGAAACGTCGGAGAGGAAGTCAAGATAGTGGAAGCGGACCAGTACTTCCTTGTCCCCCTCGAGAGATCGACTCTCTGTTGCGCCTACTTGCTGAAAACGCCAGACAGGTCGCAAGTGCTCCAGATGGCATCGTGCCTGCAGCACTGGACTGCAGCTTTTGGAAAGCGTTGCAAGAGCAGATGAACGACCTGGCTAAACAGGAGCGGAAAGTGTCTTCCGCTAGTGAAAAGCACAATTGCCCGCCTCAGTTCCTGTCTCGTCTCCGGGTCGCCTGCTCCACCTGCCGTGCCAGCCCACAGTCAAGCCAGAACGGCAAAAGGAGAAAGAGAGAGCAACAAGATCCAACTCGTCCTGGTTGCCCGTTGCCTTCCCCGCGGTGCGTACCCAAGTTTCTAACGGTGCCTTTCGCAGTGTACCGTGTGCCCACCTTCCGACAGTGTCTTTGTCAGTGGATCGCCAGTCAAGCAGGGACGGCTGTTGAAGCACTTGAAAAATTTGGAGAGGGTGTTTCTGAAGACGCGGCTTCGTTGCAGCTACCCCCAAGGTTCTACTTCTCTTCTCGCGTTACCGATAGCATATATGCTGAGGAAGAGCCACGGATGTTTTTTTCCGGATGTCTTCCTTCGGTCGAGGAAGAAGCGGATTGCGCACTTGCTCAGCAAGATAGCCTCGCGAACATGGAGCCCGGTCAAAATTCGCAGGCGCAGGATGACTTGTGTGTTGAGTCTTCTGTGTTTCCATCGGCGACTACTTCCCCTGACGAATCTTGCAAGCGTGACCAAACCGCGGAGGATAATGCCAAGGATGGAGTCTACTTCGATGAAGAAGAAGGCTTTTGGAAAGCCATCGTCCGGCGCCGTAACCAGGTTATTACGAAACGTTTTCCGTCTCAATGTCCCGCGAACACGGTGAGACTCCCACATGAAGTCCTTTATGGGCAAAACGATTGTGGTGCGACAGCTTCATATAGGTCGCTTCCAGCCAAGCATCCCGACGAAATGAGGGCCACCTTGTATTACGACTGGGCGAGCAAGCACTTCAAGGAAGTTTGTAAGTATCTCGAATCCGTCCCAGGTGCAATGGCGTGGAATCGTGGATTGGTAACAACATCGTCCATCGTTGACAGGCCTGTTCCTTTGGAGTGCTGTGCAATGGAACGCTCGAGCCGTAGCGCTATTTCAGGCGCTAGCTCGAAATCCAGCGCACCATTGTCAAAATCAGGGACTTCATATACCTCAGCGACTTCTTCCCGGAAACAAAGAAAAGGGTATCAACTGGACCGTTATGAAACCGTCGAGAAACTTGCAGAAGCTTCGAACCAACTTCGTTCGAACCCCGAGGTTGGCAAGATGCGCGATACCAAGAAGATTGTTTTCCCTGGACAAAATACCCCGCCGGCGCCGCACGTCATTCAAACAGATGTAAACGAACAGCAGGGGGCCCCTGTGTGTGGGACCTCAACTATTGCGCGACAGTTTGTTTTACGGCAGTGTCAACGGCTTCTAGCGACTCATCGCCAGCAATTGTCGGACCAGCTGTCGTCTCAGAACACGACATCGTTGCAGAGCCTCCCGGTGGGGAGAGGTAATACCCTTGAAGGCCCATCTCTGGTATTCCCTGGAGAGAGAGCGAACCCAAAAGGACCTTCTCAGGCACATGAGTTGCCTGTAATAGATGACGTAATGCAAAGGCTCCAAACGATGGTTCGTGACACTCTAGGGACACTCCCCGCTCCCAGCGCAGAAGCTGGCGTGACGCGGTATCAGCAGCAGCTCCTCCTGCTCCAGCAGATGAGGCAACATCATTTAGAGATGCAGCGGCTGGTCATTAATACGGCTTCCAGCGCTGAAATGCAATCAAGCGGGGTCCCACCTGAAATTGGAAAAGTGGCGATGAATGTGGACAAATGGAGACGTACTGCGGTGGCAACGCCAGCAGGCGCATCGGGGTGAAGGGATACTTCAGTTCATTGCATCAAAAAAGAAGCACGGAGACAAGTCTTCGTAAGGCAATTTCGATGGATTATATGAGTGCGTGTATATATGTTTTGTCAACTAGGCCTGCGTGTTTATAGGGTTGCTGGCCTCTCCGCCTACTCCAGCTCATCTTACAGGTACCTTTGAGAGTGTGCGTATTATGTCATCCCGTTGCCGTACTAACCTGACTGGCATAGGCTACCAATCTTGGGGTGCTCACTCCCCCAACTCCCAAAAGAGATTCAGCATAATAATGAGAAACCATTCTATTTTTTTCTGTCACGCAACAAAGAAGCCAACGGGGGCTTCGCACGTCATAACCATCTGGGAGGCACTATGTGCAATTAAGACACCTTTTCCGGGCTGCGTCTCCCGATGATTCGGTCGAGTGGCTATTTCTCTTTCACAGAGGAAGATTCAATACAGTGGCACACTCGAGCGAAAGCACTATTGTTTAAACGTGGCCCAAATACAGATGGACACACCCCGAAGTCAGGTGTTCCCTGCACACAAGGTGTTACCGGAGGCAACTAGGTCACCGTACACGCCGGCTGTCGACTGGCAGGACTGTTTTTTTCTCTGGTCTTGGCCTTTACTGTAATCAGTGCATCCCGAGCTGTATTTGGAGAATGCAGAGAAAATCCGTTACATCACCGCATCGTGCACCCGTCAGCAAGCAAGGCACCGGCTATGCTAGAACACTTTCAGTAGTACGTGGAGATATAATGAGTGTCTGTAGAGCCATCGCTGCCTGGAGTATCCGCCAGTTCTTCGCCTCTCACAAAGCTAACTTGGTGTGCTTTGGACCGATCAAGCAGGGAACGAGGGAAAACAGTGAGCAGCTGCATCCAGTACCACGAACTGACACAGGTGCTCTACGCAGACGAATCTGTCATGAACAGCCCCAATGTCGTCTCGCTTTTTGGGGCGTCAGCTGCGCTACCACTTTCCAGAAAAGCCTCCTTCTGGAAAGGGACATAGTAGATCGACTAAAAGATCTCTGATGTGATCGCGGAGAGGAAGTGTCTGGTCATTTCCCGATCGCGTATCCTTTGATGATTGTTGTGTTCTTTTTCAGATCGCACAAAGAGTTCCAAATGAGGTGAGTCAGCGGCGAATGACTACTGTGACAGGTAGTGCTCGCGCTACGACAGTTGGATGGCCCTTCGTAAAATGGACTTCTGAACGTAGCAAGCCGTCTTTGGCAGTCCCTGTGTAGTGCGACAGTCCGTCGTTTATGTAAGCTACAGTAGGTGGGGCAGTAAACGTGCCAGGGGTCACCGCCTGGACCACATACTGCAGGACGTGCGTGGCTGGAGAGAGATTTCGACAAATGTAGTCAACACTTGAAGCCAGCGACTGGGAAAAGTGGGTAGTGGATCCGATCAGCAGGGAACTCCTCGTCGATCCCGGAGGGATCATGGAACATTTGCGGTACCACGAAGAGAAGGACAACGCCTTGTTATGAAGCTGCCCGCTGGAATCAGGCAACTCTTTGGCTAGATAATGTCGAAAAGGTGCCTGGGGGGATAATGCAGCCGGTGGGAAGAACGCTGGATCCACAAATTCAAGCCCTGCAGGCAATGGATCTTCCACAATGAGGTTCCTGAGAAAACAAACCGCAGCGGGACACGAGCGAGACGCAGGCAGGATCATACACATTCGTACGACCTCATTGCAGAGAAGGGGCTGGTCTCATCGGCTTCCAGGTTGTCGCTTCCTTGCGAATACCACTGACCGACTACGCGCTGCCGCCGTAGAGGCCGTGAACGCAAGCGTGTAAAAACTATGGTGGAGACGCTGATGTGTAAGGCATCAGAAAAAACGAGCAGGGGCTTTACTTGTGTGATTTCCCTACGAAGATTACAGCATGATTGTTGCTTCGACACTGGTAATCTCCGCTTCTGGTACACCTGTTTGTTCTCTGATGGAACCCGTTCAATTCTCCTCCACAAAGGAACTATTCAATTCGCTTTCACATTCTAGCGAACCATTAAACAATGTCTTTTTCTCTGTCTGTGCAGGTAGTCTCTGTTCTGACACATCTTATTTGAGGCTTTCCCTGCCACTCCATTATTTTTGATCTCTGAACTCTTAACACCAGTTACTGATAACCTTGCTGATGCTGCATTGCTGAACCACGCTCGCCCCACGAGGTAAAACGATCGCTCACGATTTGCCGAGACAGACTGTGGAGACGGCATGGACGATACAAATCTCATCCCTGCGAAGGTTCGTCGCTTCCAGTAACGCCGAAAGGCAGGTCCTGACTTTTCCATTTCTTTCAGGACGTCCCCTCTGACATTACGACTGCTTTGAGGACAGCGTGCTGCCTCGCCGGTCATTTCTCCCTGCCTCGCTTACCGTGTCAAGTCGCAAATGGAGAAATAGGCGAAAAGGAAAAGAATTGTAAAGCCGTATACAAGAACTGGTTAAAAACAGCCGCTGTTCTGTGGTTATACTTCTATCCGCTCCCAAGCACGAACCGAGTTGTGTGATCGATACAGCAACTGTTTATCAAACGGAAAACCAGTCTTGAAGTCATTCGTACAGGTTTGCACTTACTGAGTCCTCATGTCTAGCTCCAGGGTGATAGAAATGCATAGATACTGCTTGGCACGAATTCGCTCGTGCCCTTTCCGAACGGAATTGCGATCTTCCTCTCCTCCATCGGGCTCTTTCTCCTTAAACGGTCGAAGTGCACCGGCGCAGCTGAGGGCCGTTCGGTCGAAAACTTGCCAGAATCGATTTATTTTTTGAGGTGTGCGAGAGCGTGATACAAAAGAGTCTGGGGCAGAGGCCCTTTCCGAATGAGACTCAGGCTCTTCGTTCACTCGCTGTAGAGGCCTGTACACAGCTGACAGGAATATGGTGAGACCCGCCACCGGCCTAGAGACCACAGACCGCACCCTGTAGACTGTACGCGCATTGGCAGGATTGATGTTTTCCTCGGAAGCCTGCCTTTCGAGCTTATTTTCAAGGGTAGACGTGCTGCCTGCGCGCCAGCTCATGAGTTCTCTCCAGGAGATATCTCGCCGCGACCCAGCTCGTCCTCTATGTCCCTCCGTTCTGCATAGTGTCACATTCACGAATGCAACAAACGGAGCGACACTTTTTCCTGTTGTCGGAAAGACCGCTTCGCGATGCCCAGACAGAAGCGACGAATGTGCAGATTCCGCCGGGAATTGGTTTGTGTCTTGAGAAGAACGCGTGTTTGTGTTGAAAGGTAATAGAGGAGCAGAGGAAGAGGCAGTTTCAGCGCTAATGGTGACCTGGATGTTCACAGGCTCCCGTCGGCTACCTCCTCGGGAGTAGAAGCGGTCGTGAAGAAGATCGAGAGCTTCTAGAACAAAACTAATGGTTCTGTCCCCAGATAGATCGATGAAAGTGTCCTCTTCAGCCGAATTACTGTTTCTTCTCCACTTCATCTGGTGATGCCCTCTGTCCAATAAAGGCCCAGTGTAGTCGCTATCTGCTACTGCATTTGCGACGTACCACAGGACCCGTGAGTGGGGAGCCCTCCATAATGAATCTTCGCCACACCAAAGAAGAAGAAGTAGGGCATGCGACTTGAGTGAAAGTATGTTGTTTGGAAACGGGCCTACTCGTCCTGTTGTTGCCACTGTCGCGTACAGCTCCTGTCGGGAAAAAACCATACGCCTTAAAGACTCTTCGAGTATCCTTTCTCGCAAGCTGTCTGTCGAGGAAGAAAAATACCCTGCCGAATGCTTTTGAGTAGAGGAAGGGTTTATACGCTGTGTGGACGTGAAGGGAGAGCGTGGTACAGCATTTTCTTCGAAACCGTGGGTCATATTTCTCTGTCCCTCCCACGGTTGGCCTGCTCTGTCGCCCACGAAGGTTGTATAGTGAGACCCCACTTTCATGTCTCTATCATTCGGAACTGTGACTGTTGGAGTGGCGGCGAGAAGAAGTGCTGGTAATTCAAGAACTGTACCATGAGACTGACTCCATTCGTCCACTTCAGAAGCGTTTACCCATGTTATATTTTCGCGGGCTTTCAGCACGAGATTCTCAAACCCGAGCAGTTGCTCCACTTTCTCTGGAAGTTCAAAAGAATGCTTTGCGCCCAAAGCGAAACGCAGCTCAGTGAGTAGGCTGACACCAATCCAGTCAACGAGACTAGTACTAAGGCTGTTGTTCTCATCTTTCAGCATGTTCTGAGTATTTGCTTTCTCCCATTCGTTCGTTCGCGTTTTCACATAATTGTTAATAGCTTGGGTTACCGCCTTCTCAGCTCTACGCAGGATTTCCCGTTCAGTACTCTCTGACCTGATTGCTGGCCGTTCCTCACCCTTTCCCTTCAGAATTCGAAAAACGTGAGCAGCGTGGAGAAGAAGAGCCAGGTCGGGTTCCTTCGGAGTGAAATCCTTCAGATCAGGTCTCTCCATGGGAGTCGACGTCTCTTTTTTCGCAGTAAAATACTGCTTCAGAGGTCGCTGGAGAAGGCCGAAATTTTGGAAAGAACTGTATAATGGTAGTGATGAATCATCGAAGCCTTCAGGGATGTTTTCGGTGGGGAGATAGAGGGGCAACAGGTGTACGGCGGCCTTACCCGCAATACTGATGGCAGCTCGCGTCTTTGTACTGCTGGTTCCACATGCGGAATTCTCACCACTGTGCAGAGAGTTTGAGGCTGCGGAATCACTTGTTGAAGCTTGTTCGTACGTTTGCGCGGAGAAAGATTGAGGAGACGACGCCGGTGCTGCGGAGGTCTTTGAGGAAGTGGCGTTGCTTTCGACGTCGTCTCCACGGTTACATTGGCCATCGAATGAGGAGAGGATCTCATCAGCAAGAATAATATTTAGTAGAACGGAGGAGTTTGGAAGGATTTCCAGCGCATCTTGGGCTGCTGCCTCAGCTAACAGGGGGCACTTTCTCTGATGTCTTTGTTGCCCGTCATTACTATGGAGAGGCGCGACTACTTGTTTACCGTGCCCGTCCGCTGGCTTGTGAACATCTTCGCAGGAGATGACGCGATCCTCAGATGAGTTCGAAGAGACATTCTCTGCTGAACACTGGGAACGATCGAATTGGTCAAGGCCGCCGGCGTCTGCTTTTCGCGATGTAACCAGCAGCCTTGGGAAGAAATACTCGCAGCATAGAAGCGTTTTCTTATGCAAATCAATCATTTGCCACACACGCCGCTCGATAGCATCCACGTACCCCATTTTTGCTTCAATCGAAAGGCCTCCTTCATCGAGGTCCAGGGCTTCTGGCACGTAAAGAAAGTCGTCCCAAGCCGCGGGCCCAGAATCTACAGTATTGGCTTCAGGATGTATCATTTGTGGACCGGGAGAGCCTGTGGGTTCCGTGCCATTGTTGGCGACGACCCGCTCCTGCTCCATTGGATACCAAGAAGTAGATGGTACATGAGGAACGAGAAAAAGAGAAGAAGGTGGAGAGAGGGAGGGAGGCGGCTCCTTATTCCTGGAGCTATCTGCCTTGTGACTTGCCTGTTGTACAGCTTTCTCGGTCGTCTTGTTTCTCCATCCGCTCGTATGTTCCTCATCCTGTTCCAGTCGGGTCGGCAGCTGCTTTCTCCTGTGTGCCGTTGGAGCTTCTTCTGAGACACCATCATCGTCACGGGTCAGAAGCTGATTGACACAGGGAATACTTGCAAGTGAACTGCATTGGTCAAGCCTCTCGTCCTGAGTCTCCTCATGAACTTGCAGCTGAGAAGAGTAGCGTAAAATGCTGACGCCAACATGGTTGCTTCCTTTCTTTCCAACGGCCTCTAGAGTCGGCAGAGATGTATTGACCGCTGACTCAACGCGACCCGTAGAAGCGTCTTCACTGTGAGGGAACAGCAAATGAAACTTTCTGATGGAGACCGGGAACTCTATCGGTAGCACCGGCATCTCCACTAATGTTGTGAAGTTCCCTTTATTGTAGAGGGGCCCGGGCTCCTCAGTTTCGAGGGAAGGGTTTTCTGACGCTACCTTAGTATCTTCCCATTTGCTTTTCTTTGACGGCCAGGTGCAGTTGCCCGCTTCTGACAGTCTCGAGAACGCAATGACAGCCTCATGCACAGATCCTGGTTGCTTTGCCCCAGCAACGTTGTTTTTGACTCGTAGTCGAAGCCCCTGGCTGCAAGATACGTCATGGGAAAGCCTGTGAGTTGAAGTATACAGCTGTCCTTTCTCGTCGTTCTTGTGCTGTTTTGTTGGTTCTAAGGGCGACCGAAATATCTTTCCCTGGTCCTGCTCACGTGGTAGAAGTGGTGAAGTTCCGCAGAAATCCAAGTCAGAGCATTGAGTTACTTCGAGAGTCGAATCATGAAGAGATTTCCAGCACAAAAATGTTGTATTCGATGGAGGGGGGAACGCGTCTCCGGGTTTGTTGATGTCCATCTTTGCGCAATTGCCTGAACATTCAATGACGCTCGCAGGGGAATCCGTACAGAATATGGTATCGGAGCCAAAGTCGACGTACGCCACGTCTCCGTATCGCAAGAAGCGAGGAAGGCGGCTACTGAGGTGAGTGAACGAATCGTATGCCGGTAATGTATCCCCCTCAAGGAACGCCTGCTGAGAATCATACCAGACTTCTTGAGGCAACAGGACAGCGCTTCTGTTTTGTTCCTGGGTGCCATCAGAGGTTTGGCCAAGAGTACAGTTTTTTGCGTCTCCTCTAGGAGAGAGCACAGGAACCACGGTTGCTGCAACAGGAATTCTCTCTTTCTTTACAATGACTGCAAATGCGTTCACAGCATACATCCCAGAGGCAGGACCCTGGAAAGAGAGTTTAACCGACGCCTTCTTTATCAGGGATGTTTCGTCTTCGCCACTATCCACTTGTTTCCGGGATGAGCTGCTCATTGAACCCGTCACAGCTAATTCACGCATATTCACTTTGTAGAGTCGGACGACAGACGGGGTCCTACTCTCACTTGTGAGAATATCTGCAAAGTTTTTCTCATCCAATTCACTAACAGTCATCTCGTCGTATAGTTCTTCTCCGTGGGAGGAGGCTGACGACATCGCCGCTTGTTTCCTGACTCCGATATCTGCTTGCTGTTCTCTGGCCATGCTGTCGTTTTCTGGGGCAGTTTGTCTTCTGCTTCGTGCCGAGTTTACCCACAAGTCGGAATTCTCTAAATACTCCATTTGTGAGGAAGGGACCCGCGTTCGCTTGTACAGACGGTCACCAGAAAATCCACCACCGACGAGAGAGCTGCTATATTTATCTCTCATGCACGTGCGAAGGCTGCAGCTCAAGTCTGAATCGAAATAGTCGGAGGGGTGAAGAGGCCAGTTCGTGTATTCGATCCACGGATCGAACTGGAGCTGCGAACGAAGAGCCGCAGAGGTTAAAAGAAGACCACGGTAGGAGGCAAGGTCATGCAAGTTGTGGTATGATGACGAGGAAGTGTGCGTCCGAACGTCTAGGCTAGAGCGAACACCTCTTTGTCGAACGCGAGAGAAAACCTTTGCTGGGGAAAAAAGCGTTTCATCTGCTGTCCTATTACCTGGCCCGCGTAGTCGCAACAGCCGCTGATCGGTCACTACCAGGTAGATTATTGCCGAGTACTCTGTTTCTCCGTGGCTCACACCGCAGGGGATTTCGTTAGCCGTAGTGACATCAGGATGGCCTCTCTCCTGGCCCGGAAGACGAGGTATCTCGGTATTATTTGTCATTCCGCAATTGGCCTGGGAGAATGTTGCATGTGCTGAGGCAACCGTGTTATGCTGGGCACCCTGAGGACCATTCGCCCGCGGAAAGAAGCCTCGTGGTTGTATGGCCGCGGAGACTTCGTTCCGGGATACTACAGCACTCTTCGCGCCGTCAACCGTTGCCGTTGGTTTTTCCTCCTTCATTAATAGACTAAGATCCAAACTCGCGGATATAACCAGAGTGGTGTGTTTTCCGTGTTTCTTCTGAGACGCTGGTTCGCTATTCTGGTCCATATTTTCATTTGCACCATCTGCTTCTGACTCCTTTCTCTCCTGGTGTACCTTTTCTCCTTTCTGTGCTTCTTTCCTTTGCCTGTTCGTGTACGAATCGTCGCTTCCTGCTCGTGCAATTTTTACCGCAAGGACACCTGGCGGAAGCTGTAGAGGGGAAGTGCTCGGGCTCTTGACGTTTATATATACTTCTTGGTCAACAAAGAACGGTCCGAATTCTGGCAAAAGCCAGTTTCTTCGTCGCTCCTTTGAGTCGTTTATTTCGTCGACGAAAGACAAAAATGGGGCCTCTGGTTTTGAATAGTTTGTTTCTGAGTGGCTCTTGTCTTTGTATCTGCTCCCTGCGGAGAGGGTGTCCAGATTCTCTGACTTTGTGCCGCGTTTCTCATCGTTTGTCTGTGCTTCTGTAAATGCTGAGAAGCGGGGGTTCGAGACAAGATCCAGTCCTGCTAATGGTAATCTTTCTTGCGAGAGGGGCGGCTGCAAGACCAGACGAAGCTTACAGGTTACCGTGAATCTACATTCAACAGGAACTGTTCCGGCTGAGACGGTGATCAGTTCAGCGGCCTGGGCCGCTTTTGCAGCATCTATGACTTCTATTCGTCTCTTTCCAACTAGACCTCCTTCAGTGAATGACCCTACACCTCTGCTCAACGTCGGCTGCCCGGATTCACCTCGCTCTTCTGGTTCCCTATTCACGATTCCTATTTCTTCTGTCTCTCCGTTGTGTCTCATTGCTGGTTTTCCATTTTCCATTAGTGGTACCATGCGACTGAGTATACTGGCGCTCTTGGTCAGCCAACTGATGTTCAACCGAGCACTCCAGTTCGAGCCTTGTATAGTTCTCGTATTGGAAGAAGGCGGTCTGTTAACTGGGCTGCCTAGTTGCGGGCTTGCGACAGACGAAAAAAGGGTGCCATCCGATGGATTGTCATGCATTCCAGTATTCCACGAATGGCTGACGGATACCAAGGGTGAAGATACTTCTTCGAGTGCTTCGGCAACGCTGCCGTCTACCGCCTCGCTTGGTTCTGCAGCATTTGTTCCTGTTTCAGTGACAAGGGTCTCATTCACGGTGAAGACGGGCCGTTCAGTTGCTGCTTCAAACAGTTGCTCTGTCTCCAAGGGTGGGATACTGCGCAGTAATCCTTTTTCCAAGGATTTAGAGGTACATCCATCGCATACCGACAAAATAGTCGAACTCTCTGTGTTTCGTTTCTTTGTTTCGGACTTTTCCTGAGGTACTGCGTCGCTCTCGCTACTTTGTCTCGGCTCAGATCCAGAATTTGCTTCCACTAGCGTAAATGAATGGGGTTCCCGTTTTCGTCGTGGTGCTATCGAGGAATAGGGTCCAAAAGGGTTACGGAATGACAGTATCACTTCTTCTCCTACATCGTAGTCGGGTTTGTCGGTATTCACCGAGAGAGTAATTTTCCGTGTGTCAAGCGTTTTCTCTGTAGCTTGGAGAACAACACAATCAACGTAGCATCCCCACTCTCTGAATCCAGTCCGCGGAGGCACAACGTCTTTCGCCTGCTCTTCTTGTCCTGGTACATTTCTGTTGTTCGCCTTCTTGTCGCATGTGACCCGGTTCTTCTCGCTAGGCTGTGCTTCATCTGGCCCTCCCTCTTCCTTCTTTCGACCACTCCCACTCAGCGAAAATGTGAATTTGTGGTTGCAGATTCCTTCACCTTGTTCCTCGTCTCCTTCCGCAACATTTAGGATTCTGTTTTCAACAGATGAGGCTTCCCCGACGCACAATTCCGACACAAGCAGGTACGGATAAGAATCTACTGGTGTAGACATGACGCAGGATCGATCCCGATTTTCAGTAGTATTTCTCTTGTCGTTTTTCGCGGTATCAATTCGAAGGGGTATCGCTCGGCAGGACTGGATCAGGATCGCGTTCGAGGCATTTTCCATGCCCTCAATATCGACACGGCCTCCTTCGCCCCTCATTCTCACAGCACCTTCAGGGCAAGAGCGCAAGCCCTGACCCCACACAAATTCCGTGCCCTTGTTCTGGTATTGCCGGTTCACTTCTTCTCGAGATGCTCCCATCCTTTCCCTCTGCTTTTCTAACCTGAAGAGAAGCATGGACACATCGAACCTGCCTTCTTGATTCTGTTCGCCTCGCTTTTCCTTCTTCGTCGAGAGCGGAAGTACCTTGACTGTAGCCGTGAACGGTACGCCAGGGAGAAAACGCGTAGGAGAAAGTGAGACTCGCGAAAGCATGTAAGGCAGACGCCCCACTACTGATGTGGCGGAAATGCGTGTAATATATTCACCTGGTATGCCCCCATCGGTTTCCGCTTGCCACTCCAACCGTGACCCAATGCGAAAATCCACCCGACGCCCTGCGCAAATGCATCGATGAGAGGAGTCGTTGTTCCCTAAACGGTTAAGCTGTTCCGTGCAAGCGAACCGAAGAAGACTGAGGTCAAAGCGCCCAGAGAATTCGCCGGTCTCCTTATCTACGGGCAAATCAAGAAGCTGAAGTTGAAACAGTCGTTTCCTCGGCGTATATGATACAGTAGCTCCATGCTGCAACGTTACGAGGCTCCATTCGATGTCACCCTCGGCATTGTCCAAGCAACGACACCCGGATGTACAAACTTGTGAGTGCGTTTCTACGAAGTCCGTGCTGTCGTCTTTCATCCCTGGCTCAGGAGTCTGACCACCATTTCCGTCTCTGCGCCCTGTGCCGCGACGTTGAGGTGAGGAAGTAGGGTCAACAGTAGACGAAACTTGCGGTTTCGAAGGATCTTGTTTCCTCGCCTCAACGTGCACAGACGCCCCCCAATAGAAGTCTTGTTCCATGGGTTGAAACCGAGTAGCTTCCCTGGGGCTAAACCGATCAAAAGCAAAATTATCGGGCGGGTCGAATGGGGCCTGGGAGCCGGGAGTAGCATGGGGAGAAAAAGACGGTGTTGCTTTAGGGGAAGGAGGACGGTTGAAGCCAGATGCAGGACGGAGAGGGGGATACGGTCCCTGCGAGGAAGAAGGAAAACCTTCGCCCTGTCGCACGTTTCTCCTCTGTATTCGAAGCGAGAGTGTGACAGTGGCCGAAGTGGAAAGCAAAGACGAGGGCGGAGATGTTTTCTTTGTTGACTCCTTACCCGCCGTTGTTTCGACTCCGATCCTCTGTAGGGTCCCTCGAGCCTCCGCTTCTCCCTGCGGAGCGACAACAGGAGACACTGAGAGGACGCGAGGCAAAAACTGGACCGATGGAATTCTTGGAGAGGCAATAACGGGACGCGAAAACGAACGAACCTTTACTGGGATGATATCAGCTCTCGTCCTCGTCTCCACATGAAACGAGGAAGCGAAATTATCAGAGGTACAGAACAGCGGAGGAGTATGCTCCTCTTCGTTTATTGCTAGTGGATCGTCACCTTGCCCGTCACCGGCCTCAGCAGCAGCAGAAAAAGGCCTGAGCAAATAAGAGACATTTTCTCGCTCCCTGGAATTACTTGTGACAAAAGAAGAGGGGACGGCATGTCCTCGAATGTGTTTCCAGTCTTGAGTGTCCTCGTCTTTTATCAGTTCCATTGCAACCGACGGCGACACAATGCGAATAGCGGGCGTCTGCAGAAGGCGTTGTGTCGCGTTTCTGGGAATTTTGAGTTTAAGAGAGAACGAGCCCAGCTCGTTTAGGGGAACGAGGAATTCGGAACACGGAGGATCAACGTTTGAAACTGCCTTTGTGCTGCCCTTGTGGGGGATGCCGTCTTCGTCCACTTTTCCTGAGTTGACCGTGGCTTCCTCCGCCTTCACTCTCCCTGGGGTAGATTGGCGAGCACTTGAAGACGAATAGAACACGTTTGAATCCCTGTCCGCATCTGCTCTCAGAGGCGGAACAGCACCTGGGATATTCCCTTTGCTGTGTCCCCTCGCTAGGCCGTTCGCGGACTGAAGCCTGACAGCTCGTGCGGAAGGTGCATTCTCGCCTGAACGGACTTTTCTTGGAACTAATAGAGCTGCTTCTTGTCCCCCTCCGGTTGCACGCCCAATCGTTGTTATACCCAGGGAAGCGGAGGGGTGAGCTGAGGGCTGGTTCCGTGGAATGACGGATGTAGGCTGTCTTGGCGGATGACGACTATCTTCATCAGTCCACCGAAATGTAAGAAGAACATACAGATCATTCGAAAAAAAATGTTTATTGGTGGAGGTATCTGCGAGAATCGTCGCTCGCTCTCTGCCAGAGCTGTTGCTACTGCTTCCCATTTCCTTCCCTTCTCGACCACTCTGTTCTTCCATGTTCCGCGAAGCGGTGAAATCCAATCCTAGAGTCCAATGCGGCAAGCATAACGGAGGCGCCTTGGTGATATCTTTCTCCTCATTTTCGTTTGCTTTCTCTCCTCGGGTCTTCAAGTCTCGTTGCAATCTGCAGGCGTCTGCACCGGTTACGGAAATGAAACCAAGCAAAATTAGTGTCTCTCCTGGAGCGTAGACGAGCCTGTCACTGATCAACGCAGCTTCCATCTGTTGTCTGTGATAGGAGAAATGAGCTAATTTGGCAGAAACATCGTCAGACATCCTAAGTGAGAGCGTTATATCGTCATTTTGTCGCATTTTAGATTCGTGAAAAAATAATTCTGCTCGCCGTCTCGCTGCATCTTCAACGTCAAGCCTCTGCCGACCAGGGTTTCCGGGAATAAAATATGGGCCCCCCATGAACGCAAGGCCCTTCGTGTTTCCATGGCGGCTGTTTAAAGCCTTCGTCGTGTTTGTTCTTGTCTCTATTTTGCTAACTCTTTCAGCAGAACCATTTCCCCGGAAATTCCGATACCTGTTCGAGGAGTTTTGGGAGGATAACTCAGACGGGGAAGGCGATCGCCCACTGGACGGTAACTCGTGCGATCCATTCCCGCAAATTTCCTCTCCACTCCTTACACTGCCCAATCGTCTTCGCCTTTCAGGTGTTGTTTCGGTTTCGGGGGTAGGAAAACAATCTTTTTTCGCCGTCGATCCGATTCTCCTTTCGCGCGTGCTTACACTTGGTGGTTGCCACGTTTGCATGTCTGCTGTTACCACGACATACAAAGGATCAAAAGGATGCACAGTTTGGGGGAGAGGAATGCGAACGAATCCTCTATCATTTGTGAACCAGCAAGTGCTATTATTGGCGCTACCTGCCTCTGCACCTGCGTGAGAACCAGAGGAAGACAAAAGAGAAACACCATCGTGGGCGCCGCCGGTCAGATCTTTGTTTTCTGTCGTCGTAAATGACAGAGATCCCCTCAGGACTTCTATTCGCGCGTTCTGTATTGGCTTCACTGTATGCAGATCAACAACATCAACAATGATTTCTGCCGTCCGACAGTTCATCGCGTCGTGCCGGTCCGAGTGCCATGGGTCTTTGGAGGAGGATACTCCTTTTTCTTCAAAAGACCACTGTTGATGAGGAAGGATTTCATAGGTAGCGATTATTGTCACCCCAACGCCTAACGAAGTAAAACCAACAAGGGACGCGGGCGGGACAGGTCCTTGCATTTTGCTAAATCGACCATGCATGTCATTTGAGGAACTCGCGCTTCGCCTCCACTGCAGCAGAGTCACTGGAGCAGAGCTCTGTGGAGCTGCAGCGACGAGAGGAATGGGAATGAGTCGACTCAATGGTGAATTCACACGAGACGACGGAGACGGAGAAGGCGACATGTCCGCAGAAATCCTGACCAATTGCGAGGCAGGCCTGGGTCAGAAAGATGAAAGGCGCAGTATCATGGAGTTTCGAGTGAGTGTCAAGGAAGTAAGAATAAGGACAGTATTCTGGGGGGGGTGGGGGGGGGGGGTAATAAGATGGCATTGTACGGCAACAACGAAGGACATATAACGCCTCAAGAGTTATAAACTCCCATCACCCTTATCGGCTCGAGAAATCAGGAAAAAGTTGAGCTGTTGTCGGATGAAGGCAAAATTGAATTGAATTCAAAATGCAATTCATGGGTAAAATACGTAATAAACTCGATGCAGCGAAGCTCTGCCCCAGAGATGCAGAGCGTGGCGTCGCTGTTGCCCCATTTGTAACATAAATAATGCGTAATTGCGAATTAATCGCGAACAATACCATCATAATGCAGTCGAGTAAATCGGTAGAGAATGAAGAACTTTGGGCGCCAACGATACACATCTGCGGATGTGCACAGGAACACTCAGACGTAACCGCTCTATTGCATTGTCTTCGTGAAAAGATGTCAGGGTGCCATGTAAATGTAACATGCTTTAATGAGGGAAGGAGGCCCTTTGTCTTGCGTTCTTGAAGTTGTTAAGATGCACCGTTTGAGAGGAAGGGTATCTACTATTGAATGCCATCCGGATTAATTCTGGTGGCGGTCGACCTGCTTGTGGCTGTATTGGAATGTTTTTTCGATACCGCCATATTGCGTAGGGGCACTTCAGCCGCTCTACGTTTAGCCACTGCATGACACTTATCCTACACTTAAGCTTTATTTCTGCCGGTACAGATGCCTCGCCCACGAGTGTCCATCTGGCTCCTTCAAGCAGGGTCTAATGTTATTTACACTACCACCTTGCAAAATCAGCTGCCTGGAGAGTCATCATGTAGACGCTACATACACTGTTGCGACTAACACTAGCTGCTAGATGAGGGGGTTCGTATTCTTACGGTGTCGGTAGCTTTTTACCACACTCTGTTCAATCGATTACGCTTCCCCATCCAATACCGAAACATGTTACTCAACATACCTTAACAGAAGCGAGGATTGCCTGTAGAAATTCACTTCCACCGCTTGGAGAGCCTGAAGAAGCAGTTCACTCCGAGACGTTGCTTCTTGAGTGTCCTCGAAACTTTCACGTCCCTCCGGCTGTCCTAAGTTACCGTGGCTTCGTCCCACTTCGTGCTTGTTGTGTTTTCTGAAAAGATCATCCAGGGGTGTGACGAAGACGTCCCACGAATCGATGGTAGCAGACGGAGGTCTACGGGACCCTTCCTGCGATGATGTTGGCCATAGAGTATCTCCTTTGAAGTCGATTGTTCGATGGGGAGTCATGCTTTTGAAAGCCGAATACACTTCCATCCCGCCCTTGGTCTTCATGCTCACTATGAAAAGCATCACAAAAACAGATCCCAGTAGAAACTCATAACCGATTTTAATCTACAAGATGAAACTATTGTCTCAGTACAATGACAAAACTGCCTTCGAAGAGTCGGTTTCCATCCCTGGACAGCATGTTCACACAACTCGAACTTACCGTTATACGGGCCGCTGCATGCTCTGGTTACTATTTGGTTCAAAAACGGTATTTTTCATTCTCTCCAACAGCTTGAACATGCATTAGGTGTAGGGATCCATATTGGCTTGCTTAGAACGATGAGTGGATTTTTCCTCCTTACTTGAGACATCCGGGGTGATAGGAAACCAGACCGCTCCAGTGAAGGTTACCAAAGAATCTTTCGGGCCTTCTTCCATTTCAAAATAAAGATCGCTGTCCGACAAGGGCATACCCAATCCATCTGAAGGCGGAGGCTCATTTTCACTGCATTGCTTTGTTCTTACACGCAGATGATATTTTCGGCTAGGAAGCAGCTCCGGTGAAAAGAGCTCAAGCGTATGACTCCCCACACGCCTGACTTGAAGCGGCAGGTGAGTCGCTTGGCCACGGAATTCCTTCAAAAGGAGACAGCGGGCAAAGTGTCCTGAGTCGAAGCCCGCGGGGAGGCCATGAAGTGCCTCAAGACGTAGCCTTTGGTATCTTATCTTGACAAAATGAGTCGGCGGCACTGTGTCTGTCTCCACGGATCGAGAATATGCAGCCCTGCTCAAATTGCCGAAGACATGCTCATCTGATCTCTCCTCGTGCGACCTCCTTGACACATCTCTGTCTAACTTCAACTCCTCCCATAAAGAACTTCGTTGTGATTCCCTTTTACGCACCGAAGTCTCTGTTTGAGGAAGAAATTTGACGCCCTGCGCACAAAGCCCTAATCCTTTGCTGGCCTTCCGCGGCGAACACGATGTGAAACGAAACGCCCTGGTTCCTGTTATAAAAACGGATATCTTCTCTGCCGGCCACCACGCGGATGGATGCGTGTTTGTAAAGGTTGCTCTCGTAGCAGATATTGGATGAGAGGGGAAGAAGGAGTTACCGAACTCGCTGGATTTTTCTTCACGTATAACGCCGTCCGCTTGAAAGCCAGACTGACTTGCCCAAGCGAAACCGTATGGGCCGCTCTGGTTGACGCGATATCTAAAGGTACATTAAGAAAAAAAAAATAAACAGAACAGACAAACATCTAAATGCAAACCTCTAAATGTGATGTCTGTGGGAACGTCGCCGGAAAGGGGGTCAATGGGCAGAATTGCTTCCAATCTCTCCCTGCCGGCAAACGTTATAAGGTTTCTCCTAGCTACTCGAAAGAACACTCGATTCCGAAGAAGCGATGGCCGGACTGAACACTCTACGAACAAGCCATCTGGCAGGCAGTCGATTGCTCACGCTGGCGGTGGCCATAGATGACAGAAAAACGTTAATACACCCGACAGATGCATACTGCCTGCCTTGTTTTGAATGTACAGTATAATTCATACATTTGAAACTCGGATGTATAAATATGTCTCACGGACTGCACAAGTAGCCAGCGATCTATCAAATATTTCCCTTTCATGGAACAGCAACGGAAAACAGAGCGGTGGCAAAGAACTCCGGTTTCCCGCCACCCTGGCGGAAAGTTGATATTGCAACCATTTCAAAAACTTCGAATCACAGTTGTGTTCCTGTTTGCATGGTGCACTGACCTTTTGTTCTCCAAAAGGACAATTCGATACAAAGCATCGGTTCTCAGCGGATTTGGAAACGTCATATCAACACATCGGGTCAACCTCTCCGCATTTTCGTAAAAGAAAGATCTGCCACGCTTTTCGGTAAAGGAATCACGTCCGTGCCGTATTCCAGGGTCATTGCTTTTGTCTGCCTGCCTGCTAGTTCGCTCTACTGTGGTCAAGAGGTTCACCACTTCATCCGTAGTCCCGACCGCTGACAACTGTCTCCTTTTAGGCGGTGCTGGTGACGAGTTCCGCTGATCACCATCATGCGCTTCTCCCTCAAAGGAAAGTATTCGTGGACAATCAGACGCGAGATATGGCACTGAAGAGGGCTCTTCATTTTGCTTTGCTCTGCTTTTCTCTTGGCAATGGATTACCGCTAGGAAAGTCTGCTGTGGGTCACGAAGGAGGTCGATGTCGATAGGGAACGAGAAAAGAAGTCTTAGCTTTCCATCAGGCGGCACTTCGTAAGCAGAAGCAAGCCAATCCGCACATTTTCCCTCAAGATCTACAGGAGTCCAGAAACCACCAGATGCGGCCGATGCTGTCGCTGATGTGACACTGTCGATCTTAAATCTCAGAGATGCAGTGAAGAATGCCTGGAGCACGAAGCTGTGCTGTGGACTGTAAGGAGGATGGGAGATTCTTTGGTGTATTTTTTCTTGTTGCGAAGGAGAACTCACGTTTCCACCTACCTTATGCTGGTCATCCACATGAATACTAAGGCTTCCTTCACACACACTATGGCCGCGAAAACCCGTGTCAACGAAACGGGTGAGACTTCCACGAAGTGCATCATATTTCACATAAATAATACAGTCTGTTGGCCATGGCAGGAGCGGATCGAATCGGTAAGTTGAGGAGTCAAGTTCCTGCCAAGAACCTGGGATGTCATCATTGTCGTTTGGCTTTTCGGGCTTTACTCCACAGGATGACACAATCCGCACTGGAAAGTTACCAGAGCGTGATTCTTCGGCAGCACTCCGTTGTCTAATTCCTGTATCCACAGTGGCATTGATGCGACCGCTTTCTCGACCAGCAGACACTTGAGGGGCTCGTGGCGGCCTACACTCTGCGGAACTTGCATTTAAACGAGGAAACGTAACTACCAACGGCTCCGAATTTTCGATCAAACCAGCAGAAGGATGGACTACTATTGGAACAACACTTTGTCGTGCCTCCGGAAGGCGAGCACCAGGTTGTGGATGTGCGGGAACTCCGCCACTGCACTGTGTGCTACCCCCTGATGAATTTGACGCCTCAGGTGTCCCCTCAAGACAATTCAAGGTTGGTTCACTCGGAGGAGGCTGTGGTCTTCTCGACTGTAGGTATTGAGCTTTGGACGCAACACATCGCCCCAAAACTGTCCCGGTGAATCCGCTGTCATTTTCGCCCGTTCGCGTCTCTTCGGAACCGTTGTAGTCAGTGTCATCTTCACAAATGCTCAGGAAAGGAGCTGTTACGTTGTTTACAGGTTCATCAGGTGAAATAGCGAGCGCGTTGTTGCTACTCGGTGATACGATATACAATTTTTGTACCTCTTCGGTGACGTGACCAGAGGTTGAATGAGAACTTTTGTTCCCTTCGGTCCGACAAAGGTTGAGCAAGACAAGTAACACGACGACACTCGGGAGCCCGTGTCTCCGTTGTGTCAAGCCCCCGAAACAACCTGGGCTGGAAAAACAGGATACTTTCCGGCATCTATATGAGAGCCATCGTAGGACACGACATAGTGAGGCACAGAACGAGGGAAACACGTCCTGGTAACCATGGAGACTCCTGGCCAGCACGTGTTCGAAAAAATCCATAAAACTATGCCTGTTCTGCCTCCCCCTTGTGTCCATGACCCGGAAAGGAGCATGCGGCACACGTCGGTGCCACCCGCAGAAGGGCATTATTGCGTCAGGAAAATTGACAGCAAAACATTTTATAGAGTTTGCCACACCCAGATGTGTCCCCCGAACACTCCAAGCTAGTGCCCTGTAGCGATTCGTCACTGCTAATAGAGACGGAACTGATGATGTCTCTTCTTGGGAACACGCACTCGTTGCCACCCTCGGAAAAAAACGCATGTGAGGCACGACTTGTGACCCTCTAGTATCATGCATGCTGCAGTTTTCTGTGGCTGCGATGTAGATATTCAAGAGAGTGCCTTTTCTATGGCCCTCAGTATCATGTGTTGAGAACAATGCTGGGTCGACGTCCATGATGCCAGCTATGATACAACCGTATTTCCCAAAAGCATCCACAAGGAAGCTGCATAGTTGCGTAGCGACTGATCTTTTTGACTGTACAATGTGGAGACAAGGTGTCCTCCAGCTTTTTTGTATTTCGAACAAAAACACTTCGGTTGCTTCAATAGGACTTGGCTGGCGCTTGTTGGAGATCCTGGCCGACGCCCCTACTGATCTACCGAGAGCTGCTGCAAATTGGCCATGTCCCTTGCGGTACAACATATTACAGTGACATACTTAGGGGCCAAAGTTCCAAGGCTCTACAGGTTCGCTTTTTGGGAACAATGGGGAAAAGCCTAGGGGGGTCTCGAGGCCACGACGAGAAAGATGGATGAACGTGAAACAAGGATTTTCCCGGCCCTTGAGCCTACAACTTTCGTCACGTGACTAGACTCCGCGATGAGCAAATGAGGTCGTTATTGCTGCGTCACCTCAGTAGCTGCCATACCGTGTGAAGCTGGCCCAACCTCTCCTTACATAAGCGACCTCCTTCAGCAATATTAATATCTTCCCTGCACGACAGAGGGGATGCGCAACTTGCGGCGGCATGGTATTGCCGAAAGAAAGATCTTCGTACGTCAACTGCCGGGCACGCGCTGCGCCGATGAAGCGACAGCCGATGAGGATGCTGTCAGGTGGTTTAGCCGCTTGCCTATGGAGACAGTCGACGCTGAGGCATCGAGTCACTCTTCTCTAGTCTCTTGCTTGGACAAAAACTCTGTGGATTTGTAGTCTTGTCAAACACCAGGAAATGCCAGCGCCTCACACGGCGTGCCCGGATAAATTGCCCGGCGCATTGCCGAGGTAGAGCGTAAACTCTCGCGCCCGTTGTGCAGGGTCATTGCGAAACAGGCGACACCGCGTATTCGAACGTTTACACTCTGCAGGACCATCAAAGAAGATGACCGTCTATAGACTTCTATTGAGGAGCATTAGTTGTAGAGTTTCTCGTTGCACGCCCGCGCCAGAGTGTGGGTAGCTGCACCCTAAAAATTCTCCCGCATGGATTGCAGTGTTACGTGATTCGAAAAGGGACATGCATTCAAGCAACCCGCCTCTACACAAATCATTCTGAACTGAAGCAAACTGTTACCAGTTCTTTTTTTGCGTCAGTGCGTTTCTTTTATTTTCGACAACGTGGCCGAGCGGTTAAGGCGGTGGCCTGCTAAGCCATTGGGTTCTGCCCGCGCAGGTTCGAATCCTGCCGTTGTCGGTTCAGTGCGTATCAACAAATGCTGGAATTACTACTTTCGAAGAGTTCAGTGTCACCGTGGACCTGGTTTGCGTCCCTTGCCTATCGTGTGCCCTGTAGAGAGGGGTACTTACTAATCTGCCCCCTTCTCCTCCCTCTTCATCGCATGCGTGAAGTGAACTCATTTGTTGAAGTATGAGTTCCCAAGTTGAAAATGACGACGCCTATGAACCAATTAACTGACCAGAGTTTTCAGGCGTACGCGCCGCGAACGATTCTTTCGTAATATATCAATGTATGCGCTCGTTCATACTATCAGTGATCACAAGAAGCCCCCAGGCAGCGTGATCGGGTGCTCGAGGCGGTGGCGGGATAAAGCAGTGGAGGCTGTCAGTGCAGGGGAAATCCTGACGTTCGCCACGCTCTGAACTTGCTGGACAGTCGCTATCTCATCCCATCGGGTTTGGAATGTTTCATTGTCACCAAGCGAACACTAAGGACACGTACTCAGCACATTCACGAGACAGTCCTGTGTGTCTTGATGGGGGAAAGCTCTGCGACCGGTAAGACCTTCCAACAACTTTGAATCCGTCCAAATAAATCCGCCCAATTCCTGCACACGCTTCCGACATTAGCGGGATTGGTATCGGAGAATCGTGTGCTGTTAACTGGTGCTCGGTCTTCAGCAGAAACGCCTATTTGCAACTGCAATGTCAAACATCGTTCACAGGCGTCCATACACCCAAACAACAGCAGGAGAGGGGCCTCCAGTGCAACTACGGAGTTTTCGCCTCTCTTCGCTCGTCCTCATGGGACAGCGGTTTCCGCCTACAATTAATGATGGCTTCTATATAATCGCTTCCAACGCCTCCCTATGTAGTTGTATGCATTCACGTGATGGAAGGAGGGAGAACAGAGTTGCTCAACAACCGTGTAGAAAAACGGCGCTTTCTTCGGAAGCCGGTACAGCACGGTCTGTTCCGGCGTTCATAGCCCTTTATTGTTATCGGTGGCATCCGCTGAGAGCGACGGGGGCGACTGGCGGAAGCAATCGTTTCGTCGATAAGCCGCAAACGGGCTGGGAAGAGAGAAAGGCCGCGCCGGCTCTGTGTTGAAATGGGTCTTGGAGGGGATAACGTAGAGCATTGACGGCAGAAGTTTGAAATATCTCGAGAAGAATAACGGCTTCGTGCACTTTGTAAGCACGGCTTCACATCGCCGCTCCCTATTCTAAAGAAAGGACAGGCAAGAAGCAATGAACAACAGGGTATGTAATCTTGGTTGACTGGCCAATTTGTTCAAAGGGGATCTCGCCGGCAACATCGGTGTCGCAGGATGACAAACGACGATCAAGGGACTCAAATAAGTATGCAGTGGAGAAGTAGGCAGCTATAACGACGCGTAACTTGGAAAAAATTCGAATGGAGAATCGACAGAGAAAGAACGACAACTAAGAGCTGCCTCGTCCCCCCGTATCCTCCGGATAGACACGTATGAGATATGAAACCCAGTTAGCGGGGTTTAGGGTCAAAATCCGAGCATCCGGAGCTTCTAGTTGTGCCTCGAGTACGATGGCTAACTCTGGTGAAAGGTCTGCTAGAAAGCCCGCTTGCATCTTCTGCAGCGCCGGAATAAAGCTTCAATAATATCTGGCATAGTCAAGAGCAGGCACAGCCCCGTGGCAACGAGTAGAAAATACACACCAGGTCACAGCACGTCGGCTTCTATCATACCTTTGGAATGGTAACAAGCTGCTCGTAGCGCGTCTGGACGTCGACAAAGTCGCGCTGCATCTCCCACGAGATGTACAACCAGGGGTCTGCATACACACCAGCGGTGGACAGGAAAGAGGTCAACCCATGACAGCACAGCATTCTCAGCCGAATCCAGCGGGTGAAAACTTGAGCACAATGCCTTAAAGTCGGGTCTCAGGGACCAGTCGAGTACTAATCAGTGCCCACCTCCGAAGGAAACGTCGTACTGCGCCGCCAGCTCAAGGAGTCGCGCGTCGTCTGCCTCTGTCCACTCCTTGTTCTCGTTCTCCAGCGGGGGCGCCTGTTTTATTCAGAACCAACACCGAGAGCATCCAGATAAACTGTATTGACATTACGAATCAATGAGGCTAACGAACGCTGCGAGAAGCGTGGCCAATGATCTTACACGGGAACTAGCGATCCCGGTCTGCGAAAGGGCATATACTATAGCAGTGATCGAACGCGGAACACGACCCCAGAAGAATGGGTACAATCCCCAGGTTCCTGTCTCGAATGTGGGAATTTGCTTCTTCGTTCGCGCTGTCTACATGTAGAAACTGACACGAATGTATTCACCTTCACAGGGGCGTCGTGCCCACAGCACTGAAGCCATAGAGGGGCTTTTCCGCTCTTCACACTCACTTGAAATTTGTCGATGTAATCCTCATACGAGTTCTCCGGCCACAAGCCATGGTTGTAGAGCCTACGAAAAACGCAGACCCAGAAACCTGTACCAAACCGACTCCCGGACGTCCCAGGTTCTTCTACAGGGTGAGGTGCATTTGTGAAAATAGGACTAAAACTCTGTGGAAACAACGCAACCGCCTCTCACCGGATGTGCTTAACGATCGACCTCCTCTGCTGATTCGTCAGTCCTTCAATGTTTTGCAGCTCCTGAGTGGAAGAACACGGAACAAGAAAACTCATGCAACCGCTGCCATTGCAGCACAGTCTGCTAGCAATTCATCGGGGCATACAGGATCCTACGGAAACAGCTTCACTGCCTTGAAGGGTGTCTCCTGAAACGCCGGCAGACAGCTATTCGCAGACGACGGAGGGGTGATACAAAAAATGTAAAGATACTGCCATGCAGACAGAGTGAGATACATATGACTAGCCACAAAAGTAGACAGACTCACACACAATTGGATGTGCGACGGAACGAACAGCTATATTGGACATTTAAATCGTATACACAGGTAGAGGGATATACCTGTGTCCATGTACATCCATCATTCAGTCAACGGCGTAATGAAGAGATCGTTGAACACTGAGAGCTGGTAGTAGCTTGGCAACGGTGCAACGCGTCGCCAAAAACCGTGTTCCTTTCCTTCGTTCACCCCCGGTCAGCCGGCAGAGCAATATATCCGCGTGTTCCACAGACAACGTAACATGAACCTATCGCCGTTCGCTTCACCTCCAATTGAATAGGCGAAGCTGCCGCTGTTCCCTCATTTTTAAACTCAGTGTGCTGCTAATACGGAACCGCACAGAAGTAAGGAATCGACTCTGCCTCCTCCATAGGTTGCTCAGGCTCCGCATAGAACTGACATATTCATACCACGCAAAACCGAAGAGGCGAGAGCCGAAATGCTCTCGAGCCCGTAACTCACGTCTATAGTGGCGTTGGCGAGGTCTGTCCAGGAGCTGAAGGCCGCGGCAATTTCTTCTGCGTTCTCCCCGATTTTGATCTTCTCCAGAAACGTGAGAACCGTCCAGCCCTCTGAAATGAAGAAGACGCACATCGCAGAGAAACGCCAGCAAAGTGGAAGGGGGACGAAGTGATATATATAGTTGTACATGCGCATGTGCAGCTAGTTGCGCAGATTCTGTTCGATGTTTCGCATGCGGGGCTCTGGGGAATTCCAACCGTTTTCCCCGGACAAGGAGTGCCCAAAAGCAGTGAATGAACACGAGGCTAGACAGTGAACTGCTCGATTTTGGCAAGCGCGCATTGATACGCTCCGAGGTACCTATACTGCAACAAGCAATGCTAGAATAACACCATAAAAGCACGCATGCCTTGCATAGATGGAGACACATAAAAGGTAGGTATACATGTGTATTGTCGTGGTACATGAAAGCCACGAAAGAAACGTTCAGGAGGGGAAATTTCTCTCTCATTTTCTCGCATGAAGATACAGGCTTGCGCGGACAAATGCGAGGGAGGAGCTACACAAAGGCGACATTGGCATTGCTACGATAAACCAGCTACCATGCAGATACTTAGGCTTCAATGCGACACGCTAAGGTAACGGCTACAGACTGCAGCGAAACCCGTTTGTGCGGTGACAGACGCTGACGCAGGCATGGAATTTGAAACACATGCTGCGCATCCATCGATCTGCAACTTGCCACGAGCGTCGGAGAGTTATATCGTCTCACCGGGCAGAGGTTTGGTGTATGTTCGTTTGAGAAGAAGTTCTTCAGCCTCTTCTTCTTTCTGTTTGAATCGTAAGATAAAGCGCTTAAACGTCTTTAGATCGAAAAACCGTCTCGGTTTTGGCCGGACTGGAATATCGACTAGGGACTTCGCGTTGCTCCCCAGAACAAGACCCACGCTGCTTCGACTCCGGCCTGCGCTTCCGCCTGCGGGAGCTGCAAAGGCGCGACGGCAGGAGTGGAGGAAGAAAGGTGCTTTTGCCCGGCACCCATCAGCAGACCCGAACAACCGACTGGACAGCTTCATTTGGACAGGGTCGTGGAAAGACGAACTTTTCCGCGGAAACCGCCCGAGTTCCTCGTTCTTTCCGCCTTGGCGCTTTCGGCCTAGTGGAAGAGACGGCGAATCCAACGAGTTCAAATGAGAACGCGTGGACAAACTGGAGGAAGCACAAGAAGACACTGACAATATGGAGGGAAGCGGGGGCACCGCGGCACGAGAAAAAGTAACGGAAAATGGTACTGACTCAGCGTTCGAGTGAAAGAGTGAAACAGAAACGAAGACCGATGACGACAGGGAAGGGCAAAGAGAGCGGAAGAAACCCGATGAGACGGGTGGAACTCCCTCGAGAAAGCACACACGAGTTTGTCGCAGTGGCTGCGGTGCAAGTGGTGATACAAAGGCAAATGTGACGGGCGCCGCCCCAACTTTTCTGGAAAGACCAGAGAAGTTGAGTGAAGAACTTCGGATACCGCCCCAGTGGCTGCTGCGGCCTGGTGACCGACACGGCTCAGAAGGTAACCGAGGGAAAGCACACGAAGCTGGAGCGCGGCAGGAAACGGAGGAAATGAAGCAATGGACAGGCCGGTAAGCCGTCGAGTAGGCGCGGCTGAACGAGGTGTGGTGTTGAGGGCGAAGCGCTGCGGAAAGAGGCGGGCGCGAAACGGTTGGCTGAACGGCGTAGGAAAGAAGGGGAGAGCAACAGCCTCCACAGGAAGGCGAGCGAAGCATGTCGATACCCTTAGAGGTTCGGGTACGGAACTCCGTGCAAGAAAGGTTTTGAGCAGCCGGTCGCGTCCACCGGCACCGCCGAATTGCTCGCTCACTGCCACGGCGCGCAAACAAAAGGGGACGACTAAGCCTAAGAGAGTCTTCTGAAGGGAAAGTGTGCAGGACGGAAAGTCGGCTGGAAGAGGCTTCAGCGAAAACGGGGGACGGCGAAACGCAGGACCTAGAAAACGATATCGCTCTAGCAGGTGTCTCCATCGACACGGCCGCTGGCTTGGGCCGTTGCATGTGTTGGAGACTTCGCGGGTGCAACCAGCGCCTCGCTACTTCCATCTTTTGTCTGTGGTTTTATACCTTCAGCAAACAGGGGAAGCATCCTCCAGATGACCACGGGGGACAACGTTTGAGAGAAGAACGCGATGGTCCACAACGCGTTTCGATGATGCAGTGTGCAGAGGCGGGTGCGGTGCGTGGTACCCAGACTACTGCGCGCATCCGCGGAGGAGAGACAAGCTACACAAAAACCATTGGCAAGTTACCCATCCTCAAAAGATCGAAGAACAATTGAGAAGAAGACAGAAGACAACGGAAGGATTTCTTCGCATGCGCATCCTAAGGATTTCGCGTCGACGTCGCTCTCCGGAACGCATGCAGGCATGCCTTCTGATATCGCATGGCTGCCAGAGGGGAACGAGGCGCCACAGACGCACCAAACAGGGCGTTTGCAGCGGAAATACCTAGTGTGGCACACTCAGGTGCGATTGACACACGGAAGAAAAACGGCTGAAGCAAATGAAGGAGAGAGGACGATATGCAATCGGACCCTAGCCGCCGTGTACTGTGAAATTCCTGACTCTGACTGCATGCGCATCCCGCGGCTGTCGATCACCTACAGCACACGACGTGCGATCGACGACCTCGTAGAGAGGAAAACAGCCAAACATGTGAAAGCAAGAAAAAAACAGACTTGTTAACGGCCGATGGAAACTTTTTCGTACTATGGTGTTAAAAACACACGCAGGGATTACAGTGACTCCCGCGCGTTCACCGACTTGTTGCTTGCAGCTCGTTCCACAGAAACGAACACTACCCTCATCGTCGCCCGGCTTCAGAGAGCAACGTGGAATTCTAGCACACTTGAAACTTCGCCGTTCCTACAGGAATCTCCTCTTGTAAAGTGCCATTCTCGAAACATCACTTTCCAACAACGATTCTGTCGGGGACAGTCACAGCCCTTCTTCGACAGCAACCGAAAGACCCCTAGCACGGTGGTTCCTCGCTCCCAGCTTTTTCTACTCTAGCAAATAAAGCCCGAACACTGGGTCTTCACCTGCATATACAACACGGCATATTCCGTGTATTGCATCTCTACTTTTTCCATTTACAGGCTGCTTCGAGTACATCCTTCAGCGGATTCGGCCAGCGGAAAAAAGGAACCGTGCGCAGGCGCTTTCCCTGCGTCGAGTCATCCTCGATGAGGGTGGCTTGGTGCCTTTGTTTACCACTGGGAAGAGGAGAGCGGCAAGGTGTTCGCTCCTTGTGTCGCAGGTGTATTCTAGGAGAGAGGGCCTTAGAGGATCCCTAAGGAGAAAAGACGTGGCGTAAGGCGAGGGCGATTTTTGCTTTCTCATCAACGAGGTTTCCTCCTTGCAATACAACGGTGAGCCTTCAGAAAACCATATGAACGCATCGCCACTTTGTCGTGTACGTAGAGTACGACTGTAAGCCGCTAACAGTCGGTACTCGAGCAGGGATCATAATGGACCAGACTAGAGCTAGACATGACCTTTCGCCGAATGGAAGCGGAAACTGCATGCCGTTTCCAAAGCGTACCACGGAAGTGAAATAAAAAATGACTCTACCGCTGTAGTGGTTTCGCGTTCAGCCGTCGTGTGTCCCCTTACATTCAGAGGGCATGAGCAAACCGTCAAACGTTGAAAAATTGAAAAATCGAGTAGGGAGGAGACGTGGTTCTCCTCGATTCTCTTCTTTCTCTGTAAGTGTTGACTGAGTTGTAATATGCTTCGAACGGTGTCTCTGCACGACCAAAGCTTCTGACACGTTTTTCACCTTATGGAAGTCCTTGACGTACATGGTAGAGGTTTCCCTGCCTCGGTCGTGTTCAAAATAAGACCAAGATTGGAAAGATACTTGTGAGCCCCAGAGGAAGGAAATCAGCAGAAACCTCGTTGCCATTGTAACCATATGCCTTGTATGTTAGTGCTAGTACAAAGAGAGATATCGCAAACCTATGGATGCAGTTGATTCTTCGTTCTCAGTCACAGGCAGGCAGAAACCGAGACAGAGAGAAAACGAGTTCTGCAGAGAAGCCAAGAGATGATCTGAACAAAAAAGGATGAATCGCGGAACACCGGAACTACCCGTGTTTTGCTGATTCACCGTATACCATGAGTGATGAAAGGCGAGACAGTTCTGGCAGTAAAGCAGATCCATCCAATGCTTCATCCAGGACCCTGAGAGACAGCATAGCAAAGCCACAGAAGAACGGTAGTATTCTATGGAGCGACTGTACAAAAGGAGTCTGAATATAGCCGCCGCCATTTGTTTCCCTGCCAACTTGAACGACCATTAGCCCCACCTAGGTCGAACGAGCATTGCGAGAAACAAGCGGACTCCATTTTTTGTCAAACCGATGAGGAGGCCTGCACTCTGTCTGGCTGCCAACTGGAGGTTCCTCGAAACTTCCCAGAAGAAAAGTGTTCTTTCGTCTTCTGCCGTCTCAAAAAAAAACCCGACGAATTCCAGACACCAGGCGCAAGTGGATCCTAACATAACTGCTGCTACTGAGACGACGCAACGACACCATGGCGCCTTTTTCAGTAAATAAACCAGCACATGAAGGTCACTGAAAACATGACAAGAGATTAGGCGTGGAACAATGACTGACGCGACTATGTCCAGAACGTGGCAGGCTGTCTCTCCCCATTAACCAAACACGTGGGCTTTTAACAGGGAACAGAGTGACGATACGCTCTGAGAGATCAACGAATTTTATGGCTCGCTTACGGCGCCAGTTTGGGACTTGGAGAGGCTCTCGACGAGGCCTCGGCTCCGCTCCAGAGCTTCTGAATTTTTCCTTTGAGCGACGTGCGCCGCCCTGCAAGTGCCGTCTCCTCGGGTGATAGCCCCACGCGGCGTCTAAACAAAAGTTGGTAGAACAAAAGAAAACGCGTTTTCGAACAAAGCAGGCACTGCCACGTAGCGTTGTGACGGTTCCCCTAAACGGAAAACCAGACGCCCTGCTGCATGCGCTACCGAACTCACAGAGTTGAAGCAAGCAGGCGTAGCTCACGGAGCAATCGACACCCCTGCGGAGCTCGCCACATGGAGAAAACGCAGCCTCGCAGTGTGAAAATACAGGCACGGAGAGGCTCGGGCCCGCAACGCGACGAGGTGCGCTCGTGGAGCCCCGTGACTGGATTGATGAAAAGAAGAAAGAGCGAAGTGCGTCAATCCGGTGTTCCTAAATTGAATTCGCATTCATGGCGGGTGTTGACCGTAAAGAGGCTGGCTATCGTCTACTGAGCTCCTGAACACGTGAGTAGCCAACTGAATGCCGCTGACCGCTTGCTATCTGTTCCCTTGTTCCGTGGTAGTAGGGCTGCTTGGTCGCTGACATGTCTCTATTCGTCACGAGCTTGTCCTTCCAGGGCTTACCGGAAATTGCTGAGCCCAAAGGCAGTGGGACTGACATATTGAAGAGACACTTCCACGGGCGCTCTTCTTCGCCACCACCCCAGCAGTGTGCGAACGGCAGTGGATTGGCTTTCTGCCTTTGCTAAGGCGTGTCTGACCGCCTGTACTGCACGACTCGCTCGCATGCGTTCGGACGTCTCGGCGAGGCCATCCAAAACCCAACTGGCAACCGGATTCGTGGACCAGATACCGCCTTTCAACCCGCCCGCATATTCCGCGAGTAACAGCTGCTGCTGCTGAAGCACGGAACTCGCCATTTCTCGCAGGTTCTCCAGCAAACGAAGGTGCTGGCGCTGCTCAAGCAGCGCCAGAATACGCCTCGAAGCGCTTGACGACGAGGGAGAAGGCGACTCGAAGGACCTTGTGAGCTGGAGCAAAAGATACGGGGAACAGCTACGATGAAAACGACGCATTTCTGTGAGAAACGCGGTCCCGGCAGCCTTTAGGAGAGCTTGAGTAAGCCTAGAAGACAAAGACAGGAGAGAGGGGAACCACTGTAAACTCCACACTGCGTCGGAGACGTCCAGCTTTGGCGCGGTCTTCTCGAACAACCTTAAAAAGACATGTGGAGCCCTACAATCACGGGTGCGTACAGACACGTAGAGCACCCGCTGCAAAATGGAAGGATATGTACTCACGAGCACGCTAGTGAATCACTAGTTTTATGGAGATACATGCACGCATGAGTCTCGGCTAATAACGCCACGCCCGTTGAGTACGAAGGCTCGCAGATGGAAGACCCTGCCTAGGTTACGGGGTTGAGTCTGCATAGGGTAGGACACAGTAGGAAGACTCTGGCACCCGTTCGGCGTCCCAGGTATCCGTGGAAATCTCCAGTTTAATCGTTACAGATACACGGCTTATACTCCGTTCTCCCGCAACTGGAAAGCTGCAAACCAGGGGTGATGGAGAGGGAACGCCGGCATCCCCGCTATCGATAATGAGAAGCATGCACGGACAAAGCAAACGGGAAGTGAGGGCCGTGGAGTCGGTTCGAGGCGTGATCTCGCAGACGAGCACAAGCACATGGGGGAAGGAGTGCGTGCAGTGTGCCACACACAGAGCACCCCCCAGGAGTCTTGGTAGCAGAATCTGCTGACGCGTCGAACACATATCTGCATCCGGGATCTGGCCTATTTGGTATGAAAATCAGAACCGCTTCCTGGAACACAAGAACTGTCTGGCGAGGGCGGAACAGTGACGGAGTCAATCGATCCGCAACGACAAACATTCGGGCGCCGCGACTGCCAGTCTACCATCCCAAACAGATCGCCATTGTGTCGTCACCTCGAGAAGCGTCGAAAACTCAGCAGTTCAGGAACCGTTTCCTCTTCTTCACCCTCGTCACTCTGCGGTAGACCTGGTTGCTGTCGACGCATGAGAAAGGCCTCTAGCGCACTGAGCTGCTCTTTCTGAACATGGTCAAGCTGGGTCCGGAACTGGCGGGTTATCTCTGCCCGCAAGGCATTCAGCTGCAGGAAGTAGCGCGGCGAAAGCTCTGACAGGAAACCACGCAACGCACAAAAGCAAATGGAAATTTCAGAGACGATGAAGCAACATTCGGGTGCATATACACGTGCACGTGTGAAGATGAGTATCGACACGCACCGACACAGTGGCTGCGGGGCCTTCTGCAGGGTACGTAGGGGCATGTAGACGAACGGAGCCTCAATCCAAAGACAGCGAGGGATTCACAGGCGTATATCCATGTCACTACTTATGAACGCGTCTCGACCTGCGCAAACAAAAACGCATGAGAGGTGCGCAGCAGGGAAGAATATTTTCTACCTGTGTTTCTTTTGTCACTTCTTTTCCCTCGCGCTTACGTCTCGTGATCTCCCTGTCAAGCTCCTCCCTAAACCGTTCTTCGACTGCGCGGAAGCATTTTCTTCTCTGATTGAAGTCTGCTTTCTCAGTTGCCTTCATCATCTGCTCTCTGACTAGATGAGCCGAGGACTCAAACAGCTGTAGCGCCGCACGCCGAAGCTCGGAGGCGACTACAGGGAAGGATCGCGAGTACCCTACATGGAAGGGCGGAGGCTGGAGGTTTAGAAGAGCATCGAACCTGGAAAGGTGAGACAAGGTTATATCAAATCAGACCTAACGCCATGGAACATAAACGACACATGCCCATCGAATGTGCCTTCAGCAAACAAAATAGACACAGAATCCTTGCGTGATCATCCGAGACGTTACACAAGTGCAGCAACTGAGAGGAGCGGTACCTGTGGCCGATGTGGTAGCTCAGTACACACGGACACATGAAAAGGCAGCAAGAACCAGAGCTCCAAGTACGCTCTTTCACGGATCCGAGGCGACTTCTGTTGCATGTGATAAATCGATGTAACAGATCCATAAGTGACGTCCTACTCTCTGCACTGCGACGTGCTGGTACTGTGAGAGACGCAGTGGGCGTTTGGCACACGCCACAGCGAGACTGAGGTTATCGACTGAACGCCTACAACCGTGAAACTGAAACCAATTTCTCTGAACAATTCTAACCGTTAAACTCTGAGAATTCCCTTGGCGTCCCTCCAAGCACACCTCCGTCGTGCCTCACCTATCTTTCGTTTGGTCTTTGATCCTTCTCAGTGCGTATTCGCAAACCACCTTCGAGGCCGGCTCGGCGTCGCCACTGGCCATGGCCTGTCTAATGTCTCTCACAGCAGCCCACGTGGATCTCCGCGCCTCGATTGCCATCAGCCTGGTTTGCTGCCTGGCCTCGGTCGATGGGAGGCTGTCCTCCGCTTCGACGCTGGAGTCCTCGCTACGAGAAGCCGAATCTTGGGAGCGTCTGCTGCTCTCTCCCAGCAATCTTTCATACACGCCGGCAACCTGAGGAAGCGACTGAAGAGCGGAGAATGATGAAGATTCGTCCACATCCGAGGAACGAGAACTCGCATTTTCTTGCTTAAACAACAAAACAATCCCCTCAACTGTACGCTGGAGACGTTGAGAAATTTGCAAGCTTTCGTCCCGTCGCTCGCGCGCCTGATCTGGACCGGCACCTCCACCAAGATTCTGAGCAGGAGTCGGAGGCACAAAGACGACGTAGGCGGAATAAAGGGAATCAAGACCCGTGCCGGAATTCTCTTTCACCGCCGATCTCCTGTCTACCGCATCTTCTTTCTGATTTCGTTCGATGCTGCTACGCTCCATCGTACCACGCGGCGGAATCTCGACGAAGCTTGCGGTGGAGCCTGAATCTCCTTCCAGATTTCGTTCTCCTTTGCGATTTTCAGACGGCGGGTGACCCCTATCTTCGTAGTCCCCTGCGCCTCTTTCGCCCGTCTCTCCACCTTTCTCGTCGTCCTGCGATGTCCCTGCTAACGCGCCCGGAGGGTCTAAGTTGCGACAGAGCCTTTCGAGGAGCAGTCTGACTGCGGTGGCTGTCGCTCTGCGTTGACCGCGAGATCGATCGTCCCTCTGACGCTCTTCTGCAGACAGCTTCGACCGCTGCCGCGAGGTTTTGCCCTGAAAGCAGCTGAGGCTGTCATCTTCAGGCCCTCTCCCGAGAGATACATCCTCGATGATATTCCCCGGGCCGAGCGCGATGACTGGAAGCGTCGGCGTTTCCGCCTGACTTTGTCCTGCGGAAACATCGGTGTAGTCGGTCACAAGAATAATGAGAGGCTTTCTCTTGGTCACGACGCGTTCTACCTCTGACTGGTCGCAATTCGAAGTCCTTGAGACACACCGACCTTCGTTAGACGACTCCCCATTTCCTTGTGTAGCGTTTCCTCCGTCACTTTGACGATCGCCGCCCTCGCTCCGCGGCCTCCTTGCCGGTTCGCCAGAGGCGAGGGCGGCGGCTGCACGCGAGAAGTGGGCGGGCGCAACCTCCACAGGCGACGCAGTCGCGCCGTTTGCCAGCGTGGCGCACGAACTTGTGCGCCCGACGGCGATGCCCCGAGACAGGTGGAGTTGCTGCTCAATCGCAGCCGAGAGAAGAAGCAGTTGCGGTTCTTTCTGGCCGAGAAGAGAAATAGGTGCACTGAGGTGAGAATAGGGCATCGGCAAGACGACTGCGTCGCAGCAAGACGCTGCGGAGGCGGCGGCGGCGAGGAGGGATGACGAAGGCACGTACGACGGAGACGATTGAGAAGGAGAGGGAGCAGAGACGCCCAAAGAGGAGGACGGCAGAGTGTGAACTGAAGAGGGAGACACGGTGTCGGCCCTGGCCTCTGGAGAAGACACGCTTACGATGAGAGTGCCGGACAGGGCAGAGACAGGTGCGGACAAACCACGTGACGACGAGCCAAAGAGAGAAGAAATGACAGAAGCGCCACACACATCCGACGGTAAGATCTCGGGCGGATCCCTAGGGAGTCCTTCATGGTGTCGCGAAGGCAAAACGGCAAGCACCATCGAGTTTCGCCTCGGCGACGCGCTGACCTGCTCCGTCAACGTTTCAGCGGCTCTCGGCGGCGCGTTTGCCTCGTCCGTACCTCGGCTTCTCGCTACCCGGTCGACATCTCCATTAAGCGGGAGTGCGCGAAAAAGACGAAGGTGATGGAGGGACGGAGGAAAAGCGTGCAGCGCTAGAGAAGGCACGAGCTCTTGAAGGGGATGAAGAACCAGCAGGCTTGGGTCTGGCGTCCCTTGAGCGGAAGGGGCATTTCCCGCGAGCCGCACTGCGTCGGCATCTTGGCAGAAGAAAAGACAGACAAGGGCTGGCAGAGAGAGAAGCGCGGCGTGAAGCGTCAGAAAGCCGCCCGCGTGCTGCCTGAGGGCGGCGCGTTTCAAGTCGCACAGGTCCCCTGGCGCGCGGCGATTGGGCCACAGACGAGAGCAGATCTTTTTTGACGAAAAGTCCATGGTTGCGGACGGCCGGTGACATAGGAACGCGACCAGATGTCGATCCGTATGGGAACGGGGAGAGACGAGAAGAATGGGCCGCCGTCAGCCTGGTGCTATGCGCGCGATATACACGGCCCGACAGACTGTGCGTTCAATCGCGTTGTTCTCCCGAGATGGGCATTTTGTATCTTTCGCCGCCTCCTGAAAATGTGAAAAGCGGCGCAGGAGTCGGGACCACGCCTAGGCTGTGAATTGCAGCCCGTTGAGCAGCGGATATCGACGACCAAGAAGCTGAGGCCCTGTGAGGAACTCTGGTGACTGTGAGGCACGCGACAGAGGCATACAAGTCGAGAAAAGGCAGGGAAATTCACGCATGCAGAGCGGCAAAATGGAGCCCCCGGCACCGACAAACAAAGACCACAAGGAAAGGGATGTCACCGATGGAGAAGCAGCGACGAGACAGGCGTGGCAAGTTCAGGCGTCGCGTTTTTTGCGGCTTTTCCGCGAGGCGTCCACAGATTTTGAACCAGGAAACACAGCGTGTGCTCGCGTATCTTGCTCTGAAAGGTGATAAGCTCGAGCCTCCGGATGAAGCCGTTGGAGTCGTAGACTCCACTGTAATCCTCGGGAACGACGGGGAGACAAGGGGGGCCGCATGGAGCAAACCCCAAAAAGCCTGGGCCGCGCAGTGACTGCGAGCAGGACGAAGGGAGACGACGATACGCGAAGAGCATGTGCAGCAACGGAAGGAAAAGAATGGACAAGACATGGAAGAAAACCTTTTGTGGAGACCCTTGGCGTGGTGGAGGATTCAAACAACGCAGTGACAGGTTTTCCGACTGTATACATGGAAATGAGGGTTTCGACGAAAACGAAGATTCAGCAGTCTCTGGAGACAGTCAGTGGTCTACAGCTGGAGTGGCAACTGTCGAGTCAAAAGAGAGGATATTTGTCCGCGATGAAGAGACGAGTGGCGAAGAAGCCCTAGCATGAAAAAACAACGGTAGAGACAACTCAAGTTGACAGCAGAAAGGCAAGACAGCAACGGAGACACAGCCGGTGCGCGGACGGGAGTCGTTGCTTTTCTACGTTTGTCTTCCCTTCGCCGTCTCTCGGCACGCCGATGCCATGTTCCATCGAGGATTTGAACGGAAAAATCCAGGACTAGCGTCTCCCTTTCTCTCCTGAGATCATTCTGAACGACGTGTCGAGCGATGCTTCCTGATCAACGGTTTTTTTTTCGCAGATTTTCTCAACCACTCGCCGAAAGGTGTGTGGCCGAAACAGCACAGGCGGCAACGCGCACGCCGTCCTGGCGCCGACTGCATGCGCAAAGTCTCGCTGTCGATACCCTTCGCGAACCAGGAACAACAACTTCGCCTTTCCAGCGCGCTCTCTGGAGTCCACACCGTTCGATCGAAGTAACTGTATATCTTCTTCTCTTTCCCGTCTGACTCGAAAGGGTTCGAGTTCGCTGTTGTGCTGGCACCTGCTGGACAAAACTTCTGACAAGGTATCCTTCCTTTCCCAGCAGGGGTCAGCGCATGCCATCAGCAGATCCGAGGGTCCTTCCACTGTGAACTTTATTTGGTCGGGCCGTACTCTTCGCCGGTGTTCACTTCCGTTCGCCTTCTTTCGAAGAGGTGGGTTTACTTCTGCATTTCCCAGCATGTGTAGGTTGGTTACAGGGGGTTGCCGAAGGTGAGTCGTCGGCCGGAGCCTTCCTTCTCCACGACACTCGGTCCTGTCTCTGCTTCACGCTCCTTCTTGCCTGAGCATTCGACATCGTTTTCCTCGCCCACGGAGCAATTGCTTCTGGTCAGAAAGCTGAACATCTTCTTTCGAACGTCGAAGTCTCGCGCCGGATGCGCCGAAACTGGCGTCAGAGTCTCTAAATACGTGGCCGACTCCGGTTTCACTGCTTTATCTGCTCGCCGCCTCTTCCTCTAACTTTTGGATTTTGCCGCGTTTGCCTGAGACCCGCACTGTCTGGTCTTGATTGACGCGCAGGAAATCCTAAGGATTCCTCCCTTGGTAAAGACCGCTTCTCGCCATGGCCAATGCTTCGCGGATTCTGCTTTGCGGAGATGTCGGCGGCTCTTTCGCGCTGCTGGGAAAGTTCCTGAAACGAATCCAAGATCGTCAGGGTCCATTCGCGGCCATCGTATGCTGTGGAGCCTTTTTCGGTCAGCCGGATGATAACCGAAACGATGCGCATGATGCCGGCGACGAATGCGGCTCGTCCTCTATCAAGAAAGAGCGTGAGGAAGGCGACGTCACAGAGGAAGCCGGCCGTCTCCTCTCTCTTCTCAGACAGCGTTACGGTCAACAGATGAAGGCACTTGCGAGTTTATCTGGATCCTTGCCTTTTCCGCTCTTCTTCATCGACGAAGAGGTTGCATGCTTAGCTGCGCAGGTGGCTACGAGCACGGGCCCAGCACCGGTGTGCCAGGAAGGAGACTCTCATACCGAGAACGGCCTCGGCGAGAGTGGGATTTTGAAGGACCACCAAGACGCGCCTTCTAGTCGCGACGTTGACGAGGCAACTGGATCGATCGAGGCTGAATCCGGCTCGCCACGGAGGTGCGAGAAACCCTCCAGCTCCACAGGGACTCTGGTGGCAGATCTCTCTGTGGATGCCTCAGGTGCACTCACGCCTGTACAGCTTTTTCGGAACGTCTACTGGCTGGGAGCAGCAGGCTTTGCCCGTGTTGCGGGGCTGAACGTCGCCTTCTTTGGGATGCCCGAGAGCGACGCGAATAAAGGCCACAAAGGAGAAATGGACGAAAAAGAGGGGAAAACGGGAGGCGATGACAACGAGGCCAAGACGAGATGGCGAAATGGTGCGGATAGTCCCTCCCTCGCAGACCCTACGAGCGTCAAGCGTCGCCGCCTAGATGAGGAGAAAGCAGAAGCTGTAGGAGGGGGGCCATCCGTCCCGACATCCGATGATATGTGTCAATCTCACCCCTCTTCGTTATCTGCCTCTGGCTGTGTTCCATTCTTGCGCCCGTCGTCCTCTTCCTCGCCTCCTTGTACTTCTTCCGCAAACGCTCTGAGGCAGATGATCGATGTGGGAGAAAGTCCCGCATGGCGGGGCCGAATTGATCTCCTGCTCAGCTCTCGATGGCCGGAGGGCATTTGGCGTGGTTTGTGTTTGCCGGGCGAACAAAATGAGAAAGAGGAGGAATTCAACCAGCTCTTGGCAAAGGCACAAGTGGCCTTAGGCGATTTGGAGGCAAGAAACAGGTAGGTGGAAAAGATGCTGCGTCCTCGAAAATGGATCCCGCCTGACTCTGTTGTGACCGGTAAAAAACGCGTTTTCGGTCTGCCATGCCTGAGCACTTGCTCAACGCGTTCCATTTATTTGTGCGCCTCTGGCTTTTATTGGCATACGCGGGACTCGTTACTCTATCTTGCGTGAGCGTAGGAAAGTCGCGCGGGCGTTTCGGCGTATGCGGTGTCCCAGCGTCCGTTCCGTGTAATTGTGTGTCCTTCGCGTTCCCGTCTCCCGTTTAAACGCCGGTGCTTTGTCCCCGGAGACATGAAGGGAACGCTTTCGCCCACAGTCTCTGCCGAAGGCCGCCTGAAGCGACAGCCGTTCTCGGGCATCCGTGCTTCGGCCTCTCTAGCGCGCTGTGTTAGCGTCTGGTGGGCTCGCCGTTCTCCTAGACAGATCTGACATGACGGATCCCTTCGGTAAGGTTGTCCGCGTTTCTCTTCCCTTTGTCGGATCCGCATGCCTCAGCGGCTCTACGCCTGCCCAGCTTGCAGCCTTCCTAGAACCCCGATATGTCATCGCCGCTTCGGCAGGTCTCTTTTACCCCCGACCGGCATTTCGCGGCGTACGCTTTGGTAAGCCAGGACCGCCATCGTTTGGGTGAGCTTTCACAAGCCTGTCTGCACACCCGTACTGTAGAATGCCGAGCTGACACGGGTACCTGTGGCTGGGACGACTGGCGACTGTCCGACCAATTCGGCCAGTCGCATGCGGGAGGAGCGACTTCGTTTGAGAGGCTACGAGGCCGTTTTCACCTTTGCAGCCCATCCCTGAGTCGTTCCAGAGTCGCCGGTCAGACGCCGCTGCTGCCGGCCTTCCCTTATCTGCTGCTCTGCATTGCGCGCTTCGACTCTTCTTCCATGGCTTTCCTTCTCTTAGGTTACACCATGAAATTCATAGCGCTAGGGACCCTAGGGAGCAAGGAACCGGAGAGGAAGCCAATCCATGCACTTCAGCTGACGCCCTTGGATGAGATCCGAGCCGCCCTCTTCCCTGCGTTAGCTCGAGCCGATGCCTCAGCGGATTCCGCCAACACAGAGAAGACCGGCGACTCTCCGTCTCTTACTGCCGATGAGGCTGAGACAACCCTCTTTGCTCTTCCGCCGGATGCTACCTGCAATCCTATCTCTTCACTTCTTCCTCCCGATCGTAAACTTTGTGGGGGTTCGGGCGACGCTGTTGATGTGCTAGAAAGAATGAGTTCCGCCACTTTGCGCCGGGAACTCTTGCGAAGCGCTCAGTGTTTGGACGATGATTCAGCAAATCCACCCGCAACGTCATTTCCGCAGCCGAACCACGGCCGACCCTTTGGGCCACGCAGGAACCCCGAACAGAAGGTTCAGGGGCCTCCTCGTCGGTGCTGCGTGGTGTGCGTGAGCAACCTGACATACGATGTAGACGACCAATCTCTAGAAAGAGTTATGGGAGCCTTTGGAGAGGTCAAGTTCATCTATGCCCCCCGAAACCCCGAGAATAAATCCCAGGGGACTGGAAAAGCGTAAGCCACATTCCATGAGAAAGATGAATACCCGTCTCCCTCGCTCTTGGATGTGGCCACACACTTTGATAGATCACACGGATGCATGGGGTGTGCCTTCGTAGTCCCGCCGTCGCCCTCTCGTACACAGGGTGGACAGATCGCGTTTGATATCTACAGGCAATTAGAAACAGTTCAGTATCTGCTCATACAGACATACACATGGACTCAGCGGCTTAGAGCCATGCACGCATATTATGAAAATGGTCAAACCGTACTTGTATCATTACTGCGGGTTGAGCCTCCAGTCTGAGAAAGTCCTCGAACAAGCACACCACAGTTCCACTACGTTGTCAAACAAACAGGGGTGTTTTTCGGTGAGGCATGCCCTCGCGCTCTGCAGGAGGAATGTAACGTCCCTTTGCTGTCATCGTGCTGCGGGTCCGTCATAAGGCTTCGTGCGTGCAAAGCTTTAAACTGCGGTCTTCGCCTTCCAGTTCACGTTTTCTCCAGTGTCGGTTCTTGCGTTTCCCGTCCACAGGTTTGTCGTTTATTTTGCTCCAGAGGGCGCCGAAAAAGCAGTCGAGGCGTCCGGTCAGCTGGAAGCGGGCCGCCGAGTCCTGCGTGTTGCCATGTGGCGAGAAAAGATTCCTTTCGCTCACAAGATCCGAGAGGACGGCGTTCCTCCGCCACCAAAGCCGGGGTCGTCAATCGTGACGAAGCCTCATGCGGATTGTTGGTTTTGTTTGGCAAATCCCAAAGTCGAGAAACACCTTGTGGCTAGTGTAGGAGACACTTGTTATGTTGCAGCGCCTAAGGGTGGTGTCCATGCTTTGCATGCGCTGATTATCCCGATCACTCATTTTCCGTCGGTTGCATTTGCAACGGAAGAAGTTCGCGCGGAAATTGGGCGCTATGTTCAGGCCTATAGGAGAGCTTTACGCCAAAAAGTAAGATCCCTCTCATTGGTCCAGACCCCGTTGGGCAGTTCTGATATGCGTCGTGAAGGTCGGGCAGCGCGCTGAGAATGGGTATGCTTACCTTCGAGCGGCATGTTCATCCCACTATAAGATTTCGCCGCCCGTCCTATTCCGCATGGGGTTTTACGTGGCGTGGCGATCCAGGACTGTATACCTCAAATCGAATAAACAGAGACACTACCGTATCTAGGATACTGAATATGACTCTAGGAAAACACGCCGTTGGCCGATAGGTTTACATAAGGCACCACTAGAGTGGGAGATACGATGATTCAAGCGGAAATCGAAGCTTTCCGTTCCAATTAAAGCAACCGGTTTCAGCGTCATTTGTTTTCCACAAGAATTGCGTAGTGGTTGTCACCTTTTAAAGGTTTTAAGCGTATGTTAGAATGTCTTTCTTTCACAGAAACGAACAGTGTCTCGTATTAGCGATGTGACCGATCAATTCTGTTCTTTCCTGTAATGCCGATACACGTGGGGCAGTGTTAATATGTAGAGGTGCGGGGGCTGCAATCCAACCACTACAGAAACGAACAGGTGTGTGTATTCTGAATCGCCTTGTGCGCCTTTGTGGACTGTGTGTAGGAAAACCTCGACTGCATCGTATATGAGAGATATGTGCCTATGAGGACAACGAAGGCGATGCACACCCAAATTCAGTGCATCCCGTGCTCGCGTGCGGAAGGCCTTCGAGCTGTTGAATTTTTTAAGGTAAGAGAGACGTCTTGCTGCAAGCCAGAATGGCGTTGATGGAGGAAAAGCAAGATAACTGTTCTGTGAAGTCAAATATGTAAATAGAGCGGTGAGCAGGGCGATACACGCAGCGGAAGATAGGATTGCTGATGATGCTGTCCGGAAGCCCGTAGTTGTCGGATCTTTAGTAGTAGGTGCTTGCCATAGACATAAATAAGCAACTGGAGTGTTGTGCTCTCTTCACATGGCAAGCGCTTCTTTGGAAACTGGGCTCTCGTAAAGCATCGTACGGTTTCTGCCTTGTGAGCACTGCTTGTTTTACGTGGTGCTGAAACCAGGCTGCAACATGTCGGTGCACCTGCGATCAGCAGATTGTTTTTTTCTCCGATGAGGTTGTCTCCGGCGTACTGCTGTCGTTCGACGTCCCAGCAAGTCACTACTGCATCCCTTTTTGCTAGCATCCATTCGGTTACGGAATTTGTGGCGGCGTTTTGTAATTTGTGCTCGCGTGCTGGCTTTGCTTCGAGTATGCACCACGGAAAGGTGTCTGACGGGGGTTGTCGTTTTGTTTTCCTCTTGTCCCCTGGCGTCTTCAGAAAAGAGCCCACAAAGCTGGACTTTCTTTTGAATCTCTCCCATCTGAGCGGAATGCATTGGCCTTCTCGGATCTTGCCTCGCGGGCGCCAGGCACAGAGATCGCGTACTTCTATATCGAGTTGCCTGGTCTCTCAACTGCAAGCGGACAGCTCGTCGAGCGTTTCCTGTATGTACAGCAATCCTCTAGAAACGGAGGGGCTGCTGCTGGCTCAGGGTCGAAGACAGGCGGCGGTGGCAGGGGCTTTAGGCTGCCAATGAACTTTGGCCGGGAATTTATAGCAGAACTCATTGAACGCCCGGAATTGGCAGACTGGCAAAATTGTATTGTCGAACCGGAGGAGGAGCGGGCGAGAGCCGCTGAGTTGAGTAGGCTGATTAACGGCGCGCTGTAGTGAGGCAAAACAAACACTCAGATTCGTCTTCTGTTGCGGGGACAGGAGATACAGACGAGAAGCAAGAAGGCGACAGCCTTCGGCTTGCTGAGCATGTCGTGTTTTCCTGTGTTCTGAAAGTCAACTGGAACACGATGGGCGGGAGTAGTATACTCCATGTGGCCAATTATCTGAATCTGAGGGCTGTAACTCGTCGAAGAGCGTTTATGACATGCTGGAGTATCGTCAACCAGAATTGCCTGTGACGTGGTACACTTTCGGATCGAGGAAGGGCCAAACATAGAGAGACGTTGTCGATCGTACAGTCGTGAAATCTGTGGGTGTGCAAGAGACCAAATCTAATCGATCTGACAAGAGCGGCTTGGACGTTTCCACCCCGCAGCATTCGCCGCCCGAAAACGTGTGCGTGACACGAGTGTAATCCTTAGCAAGCGGGTAGTGTCCCGATGTCATTCACACTCAGCGCACCTCTCATGAGCTTACACAGCAATTATTCCTTCAGCCTATGCATCTGTTCCAGTCAGTCTCCCGAACATAACCACGAGTCGTGACGACGAAAATCCCAAACGGATGACTTCCGATAATCTATTTCCACGCACAGTACAGCATTACAACGGCTGCTCTTATGTTTGGATCCCAGTACCGCTGCTAGCTGCCGTGTCGACAAGGAACTGGCCATGGAAGAGGCGCGGTATAGTCGCCGGGACTTCATTTAGAGTCACAGAGGCGAGCCCCGTGCATCCGCCTTTCTCGTGCTACGACGAGCGGTTTCCATTACCATACGCAACAGAAGTGGGAATCCACGACTTTTTGACAATCTATCCCTTAACGTACTCTGTCCTCTACCCATTGGATTCCAGCTCCCTGCAAATCTCGTGTCGCCCATAGCACTAGAAGTTGATCATGTATCGCGTGAGAGACGCGTATCTATACTGCGCAGACTGCGGTGATTTCCCAGTCAGAATGTAGGGTGAAACGCTGCGGAGTCTACATGTCCGGTTAAAACGCGTGTTCAGCTGGGCGCTCTCTCCCGGTGTACCTGTCCACAGGATGCTGTCTCAGGTGTTGATTCTCTGACCGCATTCTCCCTGCTCTGGACGTAACGCTGTCGAGAGTGTTCTCGCGATACATCTTCCTAGGTGGAAGATTAGTTGGGTTCGTTGCTATTGGCGCACATGGGACGTCGACGTTGTGTCATCAGCTCTCTTGCCTGTACTGTGACAGCTCTCTGAGTGTCCTAGATTGGTGCGCTGAAGCAGATATCGGGGTTCTGTCGAAAAAAGAACTGCTGAGATTTCTGACGACACCGATGGCGTTTTGGGGTCCTACGGTGCTGATAACACGGTAGGAGGTCGTTTACTGCTTAGAAAACAAACCTTGATTAGAGAGGGAAGCAATGATGACTCCGCTGCTCCGTTGACTTTTCCCGTCCGAATCTAGCCACCAACCATTCTGAGGAAAGGGAAAATGTCCCTTACACGCACCCCTGTAACGGAATGCCCTTACTATCGTTCTGGTTCAAACCTCCCAGGACGCTGTCAAAGAAACCCAGTCCGCCTGTTGGAGATGCGAGCATTCCGTCGACGGCCGAGGAGCTCGAAATGATGTTTCCAGTCTTCTCTCCATTCAACGACAGAGGAGTTGAGGAAGGGCCCCAAACAGGCATACATGCAGCACCACCAGCCGCAGGTGCAAATACGCTAGCACTATCGACGCTTGTCGTCGGTTGGGGCCCCTCCTGTGAGCCACCTTCACGGCAGGTGCCTCCCCCGGTGTAATCCCCGGGGATGGAAAAAAACGGACTTAAGACAGTTACTGGGCCACTCGACGGCTGGGAGTGGCTCTGCAACTCGGATTGCAGGAGGGACGTGGAGCGAGAAGGTATTTGAGCAGTGGTCGCGTGGCCACTGCTGCTGAAGCTGTGCGGCTCGGTCATCGACGGTGCCAAAGTGGAAAGAGGAAGACTCAGGCGTGCGGCAGCTTGTGATTCTATTTGTTTAGCATGGACGTCATAGTCGTCTTTTACTTTCAGCAACGCTTGCCAAAGCCCATTGCGTTCAGCCATCACTTGATTGACTCGGTCTACCAGCATGTGGATGTTCCTTCGTAGCCTTTCCTCTTTTCTTCGCGCTGAAGACAATTTGGAGCAAGCTACCCTCTTCAGCTGCGCAACCTCAGCTGCCGCTTTCTGCAGCTGAAGTTTGGTATCCTCGCGTGCGGCCTCTTTTTCCTTGATTTCTTGTTGAAGGGCCTGGAGACAGCACTTAGAGCAATCCCTGCTTGGGCAACTGAGTACGCCCTGATTCCATGAGAACGTTGCCAAATGCGCACAAAATGGCAATGCGCTCGAGACTCTGTTAACTTTGTGGAAATGAGGGTACTGTGCTGTTCTGTTTTTGGTCGATGTGGCCCATCTGCGACTTTACTACCCTCACAAAAAATTGTGGCGAAACGTCTGACAGTGGAGTACAGTTGTCATTTGCTGCCCCTGCGCCAGGGCTCAAAAATGTCGTCCTGACGGAATAAGCATTGTCTTCTTTCCCAGGCGGTGTCGATAATCATGGAATAGGCGGAGTGTTGCGGGACTATTTCGTAGGAATGCGACCGTTACCTACACATTACGGGACTGTTCAAGCAACCGGCCTCCGGGCAAACAGCAGAGGTGCGGTGACAAGGGACAGCAGACACGAGCCTCACCGCATTTTCCATCCTGTGCTGCTCTATCCTCTTTTCCCTTTCAGCTAGTTGCCCCCGTAATTCCACCACGATGGTCTCCGCTTCTTCCTTCGACCTGCTCAGGCTTTCTGTGTCCATCAAGAGCCCACGATGCGTCTCCTCAAGTGCCCGGAAGTCAGCCAGGAGACGATTGTGTTCGTTGAGCCGGCGTTCACAGTCCGCTTGGACTCCTTCTGCCTGGTGGTGTACAACCAAAGCAACGGCAATCCGAGCTCATATCTGGGGTGCCGATAGTTGTGTGTGACATTCCCGGGTGTCATTTCGGTGTCATGCAGTATTAAAGAACGTCGGTCTACCCAAAGTGGAACCATTGATTCATATTCTGTATCGAGCCGTCTTCAACTTGCGTCCGATAGAATGGGGATTTGCCTCCACTGTTTTGGTTGGACACATGAACAATCAACTAAAACACACCGTCGCTATTCCCGCTGCTGCTCATGAACGCCCGGTACTCAAATAGTTCCTCCAACATTGTTCAAGAATGCCCTGTGGACCGCCAAGAGTCTTCTTTGATTGCCTCTTGGATTCGGCAGTTTCCTTAGGGGGCAGATTTTCCCCATTACTTTGGTTGCTTTGTAAACATCAAGCATCATATCTACATGCTTTTCAGGTATCTCCTGCTGCGAAACAGTGTCACAGGTCTTGTAGCAGACGGCTGTCACATACTGTCTCTTTGTGGCTCTTCCCCAGGCGCTCCAGCGGGTAGCAAGATCGCACGTCCACGCTTTACTGGACGAAACTGCTTATGCTGGATGGAAATACTGTGGTTGAGGCATAGCAGCGGTCCCGTCAGCGAGGACGCCACTTTGAATGCCTCACACCATAACACGGTCTCTTCAACCTATCGTCGATGTTCAACATCCGCGCATACAAAGTCGATCTGGAGCCCGATTAATGGCGTTCGCTGGCACTGTGCGAAATGTGGGGTGCTGCCTCCTCATGTGAACAGAACAACAAACCGCTGCTTCAAAAACCATGCACTGAGGGCGAGACAATGAAATATGCAAGACGTTCCCAAAACTGTGACGCGCCTCACATGGAAACCTGATCTTCGTCTATTCTCACCACTAACCTGTTTCGCTAGCTGCTCAGCCTTTGCCAGGCTCTTAGCGTGCTGGATAGCGAGGTGCTGGCACTGCTCTTGCAAAGTTTCTATCTCTGTTGCGTTCCGGTGCTCTTCCTGCTTGAGGGCTAAGACTTCCTGAGCTGCGTCCTCGGCCGCTCGACGTTTCTCTGTCTCAAGTTGCCTTATCTGCCAAACAAGGAGCAGGATCGATGCTTAAACTGCATTCGTCTCCCTGACGGGCCGTACCCACACGATTTTTCTGCGAATCTTTCATCATCTCATCTGCATAGCCATAGCGAGCACTGCCTTCGTAGTCTACTCATGTGTATGCTGTTTTGTCAACGCAGAGTGGATCCCCTCAGCGACCGGTTCACTACGCATTCAAGTGTAACAATGACCAATTACATAGACAGTGCCGCCGGACATGAACGACCAACCACGATGGGATTTACTTCCTACCTTGGCCTCAGCCTCTCCCATAACGCGATCCATCTTTTCCTCGTGATCTCGCTTTTGACGCAGCAGCTCCGACTCCGCTTTTCTGTCGAAGTATGGAGATACTTTTCCGAAAACAGAATCATGAAACGTCTTGCATCTCTCGCGATCTCTTTCAAGTATGCCTCATCGAACTCCACTAACGTCCATGATATGAACGCCACACTCAAATCAGAGTGACCTAGACCAATCGCTTACTGGGAGAGTTGTGCCTGACGATCCAAGGCCTCTAGGGCCTCCTGAAGTTTACGTTTTGACGTCCGCTCCTGTTGTTGAAGCTGCTGGGAGAAGGCTTCTGCTTGTTCCTGCATCCTCCGGTGAGCCTCGCGCGCTTCAGCTTCCGCTGCTTGAGCTTGCTGGCTTATATCTCTTATCTCGGCTTCTCGATGGCTCTGAATGGTTTCTTGTTTTGTTGCGTGGGCAGTTGCTCTGCGCAAAAGCATGCCAGGAATGCTGAGAACAGGTGCCCTGCATGGCGTGGATCAATTGAGCCACTTCAACATAACATGCCAGTGTCTGGCCGCGGATGATGGACTTCTTCCTACGACAAAATATGGCACTGAGTGAAAGCAGGTGGTACGCGTTTATACTTCGTTCGTAAGGAAGCTGGCACTGGCTGAGGAATTGAATCGTGACTGAGAAGTGCATCAAGTGAGCGTGCAACAGAATCCACTGGTAGCAAGTTGCTCACCGACTGGCAGTTCGTCAGCACAAATACATGGTCAAACGGAATACGCAAGGACCGCCTGTGGTAACGTTTGGATGCCAGTTGCACTCTGCATTCGTCACAATGTGGAATGGTTCCACTTCAGAAACATTGCACTATGAGTGCCATATACGCAAGGCCCGATCCTATTGGGAATTGACAACGCGGAATTAGTATGGTAGCGAGTTCTCACTCTTTCCGCAGTTTCTCAACTTGGCGCGTAAGTCGCTCGTTTTCAGCTTGAAATTCCATCATAGACGCCTGGTGGCGTGCAGCCTCTTCTGCATCAAAACCGAAAAGGCGCGCCGCTTCCGTGCCACCACTGTAGTGCAGGCAACTGTTCGTGACAAACTCAAAATAGAGACATGTATCGCTCCATTCGGGTAAGACAATACGGTCAACAGCAATGGCGAGTATCCCCATGGGGCGATATTACTTAGACATGGGTGGAACTCATGATATTTCTTCAGGCCCACAATTTTTGGTCTCCGTTTTGCACGGATTTCCACAACTACACCAGACGTTTATGCAGTCTCCCGGTTGGCAGGGTACGCACCACAAAAAGAATCAGTATAACAAAGCAGTGAAAGTATTTTCTGAACAGGTCGACGAGCCGATCCCAGATTCCCGCGGATCGTGGGGTGGGACAGAGCTGTACCCTGCGGAGAGCTTATAGGTTGCCGAGGTTTCCTCCCACGGCTAAGGTGTCATAACGTTCGAGGGTGAGCGCATGGCACTTAATGGCGACGTGGAAAGAAGTACTGTCTTTGATGAGAGAGGCCTACGTTAAGACAACCTGCTAAGATTCTGGAGCCCAGGTCCGAAGCCTTTCCGTACCACGGAGTGTCTCTCTTTCTTTGCTGTTCTTGGCCTGCAGTGCATTCTGTTCATCCACCAGCCTCTCTAGCTCCTCCCGGAGAACCGCATTTTGTGCCCTAAATATGCAAGAGAGGGGAACATTATCGAAGTGTCGAGTATATACGCACTCCTCAGCGGCCGCTAACTGCTTTCCAGTCACACGGTTCATGTAGGCCTTTGTACGCATGTTGCGTGCTCGAGCACGTTCCCTCCTTTTTAATGGAGGGAATGTCAGTTGATAGACCTCACAGACGTTGTTGGTCACCGATTCTCCCTAGGAATACTTGACTAGTTCTCGGCTGTTGTAGTCGGTTGCTGAATAACCCGTCGGCCTAAAAAATGACGCCTATCTCAAATTTTAACTGCCTTGTGTGTGAGGGGTAACTCCAGAAATACAAGTGATTACTCCAGATTACTTATCTCACTTAGGCCTATGCGTCATGCGCGTTTTTTCCACTTAAATATCGTTTGAACTTCATGATATGGAGATCCTTGCGTCACAAAACGGCCGTCTGTTCTTGATGCGATATTGCCCTAGTAGAGGTAGTTTTTTTTTCCAAAACGAAACATGCAGATCACACAAAATGCGGAATAGTGTTCTTACTTCCATGTCTGCGAATTTGAGTTCTGTTCTTGTACTCGCTTTTCTAACTCAGCCGTGTCCCGTGCTCCTTCTTCCAACTGGGTTAACTGCTTCATCAACCCAGCTATTCTGTCCTGCCGTATAAAACGCCCAGAAACCCGATCGCCCCAAAGCAAGATGCCAGCTTTGTACACATGCCTCAGGCCGTGTTTCTTCAGTTAATGCATGCAACCTGTAAAAGCGTGGTACAAGTAGTACTGCACTGTCTACTCTGCTTCGCGTTGTTATTAGAGTCTCGGTCCCTTCCTTTTGGGAGTGTTGTTCAAAAACAGATTGTGGCCACGTTTCACGGCAAAACTTGTTGATATGCACGAGCTGGCATCGGTCCGTTTCGTCGATGCGTGTCGTCCGGACAGGTTGTCAATTCAGGTATCGGTTAAGGTGACCCGCACTCACAGAGGTGCCATGAGCTGCCCTCAACGGAAAAGTAATGTCAGTGGCGTTTCCGCTCTAGAATTAATCTCGAAGTGCTTACTTCATACTGACACTTCTGGTGTAGCAGACGTCGTTCGAGATCATCTTTGCACGTTTGGTAGAGTGTCTTCAGTTCTTGGTGGTCTCTTTCCAGCATAGCATATTGACTTCTCTGTTCGTCAATCTGAGCGCACAGCTGCTGTACCTTTGCTTTGGTCTTCGCCTCAACATCTTCTGCCGCTTTGAGTCTCACCAGTTCCTACACACAGGTTTCTCAGGGCAACCACCCAGACATGTCTACTTCTTCATTTTCGTGTACCCATACTAGTGTTCTTAGCCCAATTTGAACAGTTGCGCTACTTTGCGTGGGCAACCGAGGGCTGTTTCCGACAGCCCCTGATATGAATCCCTTTCCCTCGGCATTCGTTGACAGTTTTATGGCGACTCAACTACTTGTCCATTACCACGCCACCCCCGCAGCTTGGGTGCGTTCGGCCGGGATCGTGCGGTTGTCATAGAACAGCATAAGACACGTCTACATTCAAAAGTGAAGCAACGTGACACTATTTTTGTCGGTGCCGTAAACATTACTTGAACATGACGTCGATTGGGTCTCACCGATTCGTAAACCATCGCTTTCTGGCTGAATTCCCTTGATACCTGCATCTGTAAGGAATAACATAAAGGTTTAGCGGGATGTCACTAAGAAGTCGATACAGCGAGTTGCATGTCTTCCTCAGCCCACGTATTCAGATTACACTGCCCAAGCTCCATCCCAAAGTTAATTCTGCGATGCCAAAGACCAATTTACTGTGCCAAGTGGAATCGTTTTCTAGTCCCCGTAGCTAGCGCGGCACCCTGCCTGCAGCATATGCCATCCGGATCCCCCCCGACGACATTGGACTCACCGAGGGTCGCAGCGTGTTCTGTTTACGAGGATGTGGTGGTTCTTGCTCCATCACCTCTTCCATGGAAAGGCCATTCTGATAGGGAAAGGGACAGCAATCCAGTGGACTCTGAGGTGCCTGGCCTGCCACTGGCACTACACATTTGAAAATGTTCTATGGTTACGAGGAATGCATACTGCGGAGAGTGTGGAAACGCCGGTTGTTACAGATACAGCGGAGTCGCGTTCTTCTTCAATACTTTTTTATCCGCGAAGTGTCATCGACTGTAATGGCGGTGTGCAACGCAGCTCGATGCTGCTCCGCTTTGACACTAACCCTACTGCTTGCGAATAAAAGCAAAAGCAACAGTGAAAAGCTCTCGCATTTGAGAAAGGATAGGTAACGTAGGCTTTCGCTTAATGCTGCTTCTGGAGCCAGAAAGGTATTTAGAGATGGCACCATGCAGCAAAAACCGCCACCAGTTTCTTCAATTACATCGGCATTAAGCCAACATCGAACAGTAGAGCGGCCGGCTGCACAGTGGTGATCGGTTATTTCCGGATGCATCGTCCTTTGTTCCGCTGCAACTCCAGAATACTCGGCTCGGAAAAGCTTGTGTCTCACAGCTCCTCGGTGCTTAGGGCTGCAACTCCATCATACCGGGCCTGTGGAGTCTAAACGTGCCGGGGTTTCGTCTTGAAACAGGGCGCTATGATTTCCTTAAGAGAGAAGGCTTTGCATGGAGGTTCAGTATGTCTGCGTATACTGTGTGTGTATATCTAAGAGTGTCCAGTTGATCGTGTGAGACCAGCGTTAGAAGCGCAACGTATTACAAGCCAAAAAACAGTCTCATGTGTTTGCAACGGTTTGAGGGTGGGGCCACTCGCTGCAATTCACGCCACATCAGAATGGACTATTTGGCTCTTCGTTGCCCACCTACAGGCTCAGGACCAGTCTGGATATGCTCCAGGGAACTACATTTACCCACAATTCCAAGATGTGTGCACGTTAAAACCCACTGAACACATTCATGATCCGCAGAGGCGAGAAATCGATTTCTGGCTTAATGGGCTGTGCGGGGTTGTGACATGTACTTCTGCATGCGACTGATTGGGTCGAGTGCTGCCTGCGACTGCTAGGCCATTAAAGAGCTTTCAGTGCACCCTGTACTTGTGGCTAGTTTATGTGTCAAGGGATACTTTAAAAATCAAACCCCTCCTCCGGAAAATAAAACTAAATTCCAGTGACTTCTGACTGCCGATCTGCGGCATAGAGAATCCATCACACAAGTGTTCATCAAGTTCTACCGCGCCTATATCTGGCATATTCACTTACTATAGCTACTGCGTTCCTCGGATATGCACACCTTCGACGGCGACCGCGTGCCCACGTGTCGCCTAGTGACCGACACGACTTTGAAGGATCTAGGCCTCTCAAACACGTCATTAGAGAGGACAAATCACTCGTCTGACTGACCAACACCACAGAGCGGGCTCCAATGGTACTAGAATTATCTCTAATAAAACAGCTGGAGATGAACCTTATCACCAGGCTAACGCGTTCCAGCATGGTCTCCCCACCTTCAGCTGTTACCATGTATGTTTACACATAAATACGTACGAAGACGCTTGCCCAAGGTGTGCGTCAATTGGACTTTCCCCACCCGTCCACCCTGGCTATAGACGATATGCAAATGCAGGCAATGTTGCCGCATATCGTATGGCTACGTTTTCCAGAATTCTATCAATTACAGTGTGATGTGTCGAATGGAGGGTGCCGCTGGTTCGGTGGCGTGACGCCCCCCTGTGAGAGCGCCTTCGATTTGGGTTTTGTTCATTCTCTCCTGCTAGCTAGTACCGTCGATAAATGAACAGTTGTGAGCTTCCGAAGCGTCGAAGCAGGGGACGGCCGCTCAGTGGTGTTGAATCGCCACTAATGGCTGAACCGCACAAAGTCATGCGACGGAGATTGCTGTTCGTCTTGGGATGAGCCTCCGGCTCCCCATTGAGGTCTTTTGAGTGTACGTTTACCTTTCGCTGTTCGGAATCGTCACCATGTCGGAAAGAAAGAGCCATGGGGCAGGCGATCAGCCAGCGCATGTGGCTATTCCTGATGCTGACAAAAAGAGAGAGGCTTCACCTAGTAACGCCGAGGAGCCTGAAAACGAAGCTTCAGGGGCCAGTCAAGCGGACAGTCTACTGGAACAGCTTGCAGCCGCCACGTCAGGAGACAAAGAAGGCCTTCTGCCTCAGCTTCCGGGCGAAGTCTCAAGCTCGGAAAAGGGAAGATGGGAAGACAAAGGCGAGGCGACTCTTTTTAAACAACAGCAACCTCTCACGTAGGGGACGTACACATGGCCTCCAAATGCTCCACCGGCAACCATTTCGCAGCGAAACAGGCGAGTCCTGACGGTTTTCAGGGCCGCAAAAGAGGCAGAGTTTCAGTCTGTTTCGGCCTTATACAGGCGCTGTTTGTCTCAATTCCATGGTCCTCGAGCAATCGATTGACGGCCAATACGTTTTTCACTGGGGGAATTGAATCCTGTTCGTTAACACTGATTATAGAATTTGGTTGTTCAGGGCCTTAACTGAATTGGAAACAAAATCCACTTCATGCGTTGCACTCAGTAAATTTGTCGTGGTAGCTGTCCTGGTGGAATATCTGTTGGAGTCCTTGTTCAGGTAATCTCGAAGTATCCTGTCTCCGGTAGTGTGTACAACTCAATGGTGTCCTTCAGGAGGCTGCGATTGTTTATGCCAAGCATCGTTGAGGAAACGGAAGAAGAGCTGGCACGCCAAGAAGAGGATGATGAAGATGACGCTCTTGGAAATGGTGCAGCGGCTGCAGCCTGTGTAGAAGATGATAACGAAGGTTAGCGACAGAAGTGGCGTCGAGATACACTGCTCTCCAGGAGTGGTTCCACTGTGATATAGTTCTGTGTTGTGCGCACTGTATTGCTTCGTAACCCTCACAACATGTTCGCATTATCACGCAATCTACGAACGTCAACAACGCGGTCGCTGCACAAAGCGACCGGTTAAGGATCACGCAACTTGCACTGTTGCGAGGTGAGTAAACACCGCCAGGTAGCTTGGACTCTTGTGTGTTCTCCGTAATGTCTGGTCTGAGCAGCTCTTTTCGATCCAAATTTCCTACGGTTGATCATTGAAACAAACTCAATCGGCGAGGACCCATCTCAAGAAAACAGTGAATTCCGCCAGGATTTTTCCGACCTGCTCAAAATCCTCCAGACCAAACTCAAACAAGAAGACAAATTCATCAAATTCGTTGCAGGACAGATAACGTCCCTCCGTATCAAAGAAAAGTTAATGGTCTTGAAGTACATCAGACACTTAGTTCTCAACAGCGATTGCTCCATTGACGCTTTCATGGCAGCCGACGGATTCGCCGCCGTTTTAAACGTCTGCCTGCAAAATGACGAGATGCTTGAACAGTTACCAGGTAAAGGAATAACCACCAAAGTCAATATGGGCGTATTTGCTTTGTTATGTTTGAGACACAACGTCACGTAAACAATAGTGAGTGCTACAAGGTCATCGCTTTCATTCCCTCTCACCACATGTCACAAAGTTACACCTGTCTAGTTGTGTCCTCCCACATTTGGTTTTCAAGGGGAATCCGTCATTCGAAATTCAAACAGATATCTCGACTTCCATACAACGTTTTGTCCCATGAGTAGATATCGGAACCGAGAATACTACAGTGGAATGTGAGTGGAGGCAGTTAGTCCGTGGATACACATATGTGCTTGTTTTTTCGTAACTGAAGATGACTTTCCTCACCGGTGTAGCACCTGAGGGACGAGAATGCTACTAGCCCAACAACACTATCACAAAGGACACCGCTGGAATACCTTTAAGCCGGTGTTTTTCTTTCCTCCTGTAATGCGCCGGAAGGTGGGATACGTTGGAAATGCAAGTGTGTTGCACGAACGCTATGTGGAAATGAGAATTCAATTCCTTGTTCGTCCAAATATTCCGAGGAGCCAAGCCGGCTACAAATTTGATCGGTTTGTGTGGCACACCCGCGCGCGAGCCTAGACTTGGCGCTGTGTTTTTCTATCCTGTGACGAAGCATGCGTTGGTTCCTGTTGTTCTTTACTAGTCTCTGTTGCATCTGGAATGTTTCCGGCACACGAGATGCACTCATGGCATCAACAGCTACACACCACCATAAACACAGTGTGTGCCGTACCATCAGTCCGTCGGGTATCTGAACGCCACATCAGAAATCTGGAATAATGATGTTACACGAGCATAAATAGCTCGCAGTGTGCCTTTATCAGGACACAATCATTCGCTAGCGGTGCAAGAAACAAGTCGATCCGGTAAATGTGTTAAGGGGAGACACAACGTCTCGATGCAGATTCACCACCATCGAGTTGTTTACCTTTAGATACGACATTTGGCTTATTTCGCATGAGGGGTGTAAACAAAAAATAATGCATTGTGACGCGCATTGAGTGTGGTGTTCTAACATTTGAATCAGGGATCCTTGTTGCCGTCCGGCACCGCGAAGCCTCACTGAGATACCTGGCAGATGAGGGCGCTGTGGGTCTGATGATCAAGCTCGGCAAGAAAACAGATGAGGGTGTTGTCTCTCGGGCGGCCGTAGCTCAGGCTTGTTTGGTGCCGCTATACCAGGACGAAGAAAAGCAGCACATCGACGGTTGGATTGAAAGCCTCGTAGATGCGGTTTCTGGCGGATTTCCTGTCGCCCAAGAGTTCAGCAGTGAGAAAACCACAGCCTTCGTTTGAGGGAGAGGAAAGCCGATAAACCGGCGTAGTGACCGGGTAGAGCGGTTTCCAATTAACGGCAACACAGCTACCTATTTTCACTCGTTCATCATATAAATAAATAAATATATATATATATATATATATATATGCACACACCGGTCAGCGTGATTTCTGTCGAGTTGTAATTCTGTGGTATTTCCGTGTGTCATGGGGGGGTGAGAGTTGATGTGTACCGTGTATAGAGAGTCACTGGATGCTGAGAAGAATGAAGAAGCTCAGTTCTGTAGTATAATCGACTTTTTCTAGGAGACCATGTTCGGGATGCTTCGGGAAAGTTTGTTGTGCCTGGCAGGTGCATCGCTATGTGAGATGAGCGCGGACGCTTCGGAACACTCAAAACTCTTTCAGAAGACAGGCATAATCCCGATCCTCCGGATTTTCAAACCTCATACCGCACCGCAAGCGCTTCTGTGGGAGAGTGCTACCATAGCCAATCTGGCGAAAAATCCAACAAACTTTCCTGAATTCCTAAAAGAGGAGACTTTGGCGACCTTGCACGAAATCTCAAACTCTGTTTGGAATGAAGTTCGGCTTAACGCGGCCTGGGCGTTTGTTTTCCTTTCTCTTCAGAAGGTGACGGATCCAGCTGTTGAAACTCAAAAACCAGTGATAGTTTCTTAGAATGAACTTAATGGACAGGAATTCGTGTTGGACCACCCGTGAGAATTCAGAAATGCCTGAGCGAATTCGGACACAGAAACACATCTATACACACAAATGCTTCTTCTGGAGCATTCCTTTACATGTAAACACCGTGCCTTCTCTTTGTTTACGTATTTCAAGCGAGACACGATATTGCTATATTTTAAAAGCTGGTCAGGACCTCTCCATCGTATCGCACCCTCGTTTCATACGCCCGCGTCACTCGTTGGGCGTGTATACAGTTTTCCCCTCGAAGTGAGTACAATGGTGCTTTCATAGATTCACCACTTCGTTTTGCTTTAGTTCTGGTGCTTGCTTTGTATTTGCTGATTTGTGTTGGTGCAGGCCTTCCACAAGCAGGCGACAGGGCGGTGGGCAGCGTGGGTCCGTGATGTGTTGATCATTGGCATCTGTTCCGAGGACGGAATGACAAGCAACCTTACGGAGCTATTCTTTGCTAACGTCACTGGAAAACAGGCGCTACAGGGCTACGAGGCACCGGCTGTCCGAAGATACCTCGACAGTCTTCATCTGACGGACGACATCGTTCGCGAGCAGGCCCAGGCATTTTTAACGAATCTCGCAAGCACTCATCCAAAGGAGATGATAGATTCGTTGCTACTGCTCTGTTCAGTTCCACATGACAGTGCTGCTGCTCGAGACGCCCTGGCGACGCTTGCTACTCTTTTGAGTGACCCGGACACATCGGACTTGGCAGTCGCCCATGAGGCTTACCTCCCTTTCGTATGCCTAGCTGATCGTCCCGACGAGGCAGTTCAACTCCTCTGTGCTCGAATGCTCGTGAAGCTTATTTCGGACCAAGATAGTTTTCTCAAGTATGAGGAGCTGGAGCCGGTTGCTGCCTTGTTGTACTTGTGTGACTCGAATAACGATGCGGTCCAAGAGTGCGCCTTCAACGGTCTCTGGATCGCTATGGAGATGGCGCGTCGTAATCCAGAGGGACTCGCAGTTCCCGTGTTGCGTTGCTGTAGAGAAGATGAGCCAGGCGATAAGCTTCACAGCTCCTATCGGGACTCTGTGAGACTGGCAGATGGGATGTTTGCTAAGCATCGTTCAAGGGGTGCGGCTACAAATCAGCTCTTCGGGCTCCACTGTCTGTGTGCCCTTCTCTATGACGCGTCGGCAGCTGTCCAAGGGCGTTTGGCGTATAAAATTGAATCATTTACTGAAGACGCGAGCAATATAGATCAAATGGACGATCTCTGTCTTCGAGCACTAGCGTGTAGTCTGATGGCCCTGGGGCGATCTGTTGTCGACTCTGTCAAGTCCAGTGTGGTCGTGGCTTTTACGAGCCTCGTGGCGCACGGTACAAAGATGAGGGCATCAGAACGGAAGGGTTCCCTTCCCGAGTATGGACCCTCCAATGAACAGCTGTTTGCCCGGAGCCACATCCCCAGCGACAGAAACCGCCGAGCCGAGATAAGCCGCGGTTTCCCCCACGCTCGATTGCCTCTTGACCACTTCATGGCCGAGAACTATACTCAGTGCCTCTGCGAAATTCTCCTCGACACATCCGCGAGTCCCATTCTGAAGCAGCAGTGCTTAGCGACGATTCGCCAAAGTCTAAACGATCCACTGGTGTGCCAGTACCTGGGGAAAACGGACTTCATGTCTCGCTTCTTCTCGGCCGAAGTCGTGGCTTCAGCAGAAGATCCAACAGACTTTTACTTCATGTTCTGCCACATTCTCAGTCACCCAGCAACAGTCGGCCATGTTTCCAACTACATGGGAATCCTCGAAAAACTCTTAAAGGATGTCAAGGTGAGTGATGTTCATAGAAAATTCCGGATTCCTGTTTTCAGCCAGGTTCATGATCCCGAGCGAGGACGGATAGTGCATTTCGCGGTCTTCTTTATTCACGCTTTATCAGTTGTGCCTTTCTTACTTGGCCGCTTGGTTCAAAGTCGCGCTTCTTTTATCGACACCCACTGTCGAGGAAAGCACCGGCCCTGGGCAGGAATGGATATGCAGAAATCTGGGAGATTACCACCACGGTCGACTTGTTGCTCTCCTTTTCCTCTGCAACTAATAATAGCTTGACCGAATTGTTTTGTTTACCGAAACACAATTTGCTGTCTCATTGCACAATACATCTGCATGGACGACTTATTCTGTTCTCGTTTCAGAGTTACCCATCCCTCGCCCTTCCTCTCGCTCAACTGTTGGACGCCGCTTGTTTTCTTCCTCACGTTCAAGGGTGAGTGAAGTCTGCAATATGCATTTTTCTGTCCAAGGGATACGGTCTTTACATCAACGCTTTTGGTGAGTGTTTCTTATGACGCAGTCGTGATTTAGTGGTAGACGAGCATGTCGTCACACGCACTGGGACTCCTTCGGCAGCCTTTCGACGGAACGCTCAAGAGCTCCGTCCTTAACGAAGATGATGTGATTATTGCTCGTGTATATGCAACGTGAGGCCTGACCTGAGCTGCCCGTCAGATTGAACCAACAATTCTTTCTGCCGTTCGCTTGGGTGCAGAGAACTTGCCGCTGGCCTTGAACAGCGGCACGACGTCTTTAACGGTAGATCCCTGTATCCGAAGCAGTGCGACTGTGCAATGTTCCAGGGTGATTTACTCCAATTTGCGGCAAGTTTGCGAACTGCTCTTCGATAACGTGAAGACTGAGCGCTGCACGAAGACACTCACGTTTCATGTTCTCAAGTCCCTGACAAGGCTCTCAAACGTTCCTGGAAGCAAATTGTCGGTAATCCGCTGGGAATGCATCATTCCAAGCGACAGTCGCAACACCAGCCCTCCGCTACACAAAGTGCCGACGCACCTTTCGCCTTATTTTGTAATACGTCTGTTTGCTCCGCAACGTCCACTCTTACGCCAGCCTTCAACTTTTAACTCGCATCCATGCGCAGCCATGACACTTTCCCTACACAGACGCTGAACGCCAGGTGTCGTCATAGAACGCCTACCAGGAAACAACTAATTATGCAGAAAGTGCGTCACTGAATCTTCCGTGAAAGCAAAACAAAGTGGCTCCAGCTTGTATCAGCCACTCCGTTCGTCCTACGGACTTCAGTGACGGAAGCCTGGTCTCTGCTCTTGCGGACCCAGGAAAACAACTCGGTTACTGGAAGGTGACAAAGAGATAGCTTCAACTGAGACTTCAACGTCAACAGGAGATGCCCCCGTGGATGCTCGCTTTACAAATCGCTGACAGCGATTCGCGATGCTTAATTCCAAACAAGCAGCTGTGTATACGTATATAACGTAAGTTCATGTCCGGTGCTTCCTCTGCTCGGAAATGTTTGTGTGCCTGCAGTCAGCGCTTCGTGGAACAGAGCTTGATTCCACGACCACTGCTTCTAGACCTGCTCAACCTTCTGGGACAGTATTCGACACCGAGCGTTGTCGCTAAAACAGACTCTCGAGAAATTCTGAGGAAACCACCCTCAGACGTCGCTTGTGAATCCGAACTTCCCGTCCCTGAAGGTCCGGGAAACACGTCCCAGTTAAACCGCAGAAGTTCCTCTTTGGATCTCGAGGACAACCTGAAGGACCCGTGGGGGAGAGTGCTAGACGATCAAGAGTTGCTGAACTGCGTCGTCGAGGCACTAATTTCGCTTTACCGATTGGGTGTACTCAAGGACGTGTTCGATAAGGAAGCTATGGAAAAGCAGTTTTTGCCTCTATTCGCATCCTCGTCGAACTCAGCAGGCTCAATTGTGTCCCTTTTGTCATTGGCAAACTGCCTGTGTATCGAACCCGAGCTTCTCGACTGCTTTTTGGCGAGGCCAATCCTGATCGATATTGCAACGAGCATTACAGAAGGCGGTATCGAGGATGAGCATCTTTACACGCAAACCGCTGAGCTTCTTCGAGTCGCCTTGCTCCACGAGGAGGCACGAGAGTAAGCATGCCGCACGTCAACGCATTTCGTGGGTTAGGAATTCCGTTCGGCCAGGAACAAGTGCACTGCACATGAGCTACGGAGAGCATGCTGAAGCGGCCTCCGGATACAGCCTTGGACTCTCTCGACGAGCGACCCAAAATATATTCTAAACTGAATGGAGGCCGCACGTATAGCCTGAGGGGGCGATCATGGTGGACAGCTGTAAGAAGAGAGAGCACCAGCGCTTTTTTGTTGTCGAAGGGGAACGCTCGTGGATGTTGCACCGGGCATTTTAGGTTCACTAACGTTCTCGGGATTACGGTGCTCTTCATGTACTGACGAAATGTGGCACGCAAACGACATATGCTTGGCAATTACTGAAATCTTCTGGAGGGGACGAGTCCCCCCAGGGTGTTTCCTCGGAGTTAGGTTCCGCCAATGAAAAGTGTAGTATAGTACCTTATCTGCCTGACCCTAGTACGGAGGACCCTGGAGAAGCTACGCCGCCAGACTCATATTTGAATTTGGCCCGTACGTAACTATGTCGGCGTCGCGGAGCGCCCGTTGTTGCCGCACAGAGGAGGGATGTGACAGATATATATCAAATGACACGAGATTTGATACGGTGAAATGCCTTCACAAATGCCTAGTATTCAGTCAGCACATCAACGTAAATATTCACTTCCATCTGCACTGACATAATATTTTATATCTACAACTAAGTGTATGCTGGTATACGTTTACGTGTATGTGCTGGTACTCGCCACAGAGTTTCATATCGTCGCACATGAATCGCACTCCGCTGGAGACAATAGCACGTCAAGTGGCCTCTCCGTGTTGTGTTGTATTCCAAAACAATGCAGCAAAGTGGTGGCGAATCTGGTTATCGTCGACAGCATCTTCAAGATCATTCGAACGCCCTTGTACCCCCCAGCACAGACACGGGCACTCTTCGCTCTGCACAGCATATTAACGAATGAAACGATCCTGAGGACCATGGCTGCAGAAGACTTCGTTCCAACGCTGTGTGACATCGCCTTGTCAGGCGGGAGCAAAGACGTGCAGCGAGTGGCTGCCGGGATTTTGAGTACAGTTGTTGTACGGCCTACTTGCCGCGACGTCGTTTTAACGGGTTCTTCCCTTCAAGCCGTCCTTGGGGTCGTGCTGGATTCGACGATGCCTGAAGTCTACTCGCAGGTCCTCTGGGCGATATCGTATTTGCCGCTCTGCGACGAGTTTGTACAGCCTCTTCTTGAGAACCACGTGATCGAACGTATGAAGCAGATAATGAATGAAGAGCATGTCGGAGTGCAGACGCAGGCCCGCGCTACGGTTGTCCAACTGAGTGCTAATCATCAGCTGCGCAGCCGCTTCATTGAGCTTGGTTTCCTCCCGCTTCTTGTCTCCCGGACTACCACGCGAGATTTATCATGTTGTGAAGCCAGCCTCCACGCCATGCAGACCCTCAGTGATACCCCAATGCTGTCGGCAACCCTCCTAGACCTCGGGGTAGAAGTCAAGCTTCAGGAAGTCCTCCACAAGTGTCTCCAACATCAGCATAAATCCATGATACCCTCCGAAGCAGAAGCGCCTCTGAAAAACCAACAGCTCCAAGAACGACAGCAAGTTTGCTCGGTTGCGGACTCCTCATGGGCATCTGAAGAAGCCAGTTTTCCAACGGAAGCAACTTCTTCTCTCGGCATGCCTCGCGAGCTAGAAGCCGTACGTTGTGCAGCCCTAGAGTTGCTCTGTCAACTGTCGCGTCATGCTGTTCAAGGCCAACTGGCCCTACTGGACGATGCAACAGTGACCATGGTTATCGACTGTATGGCTGGCACCCATATTCGAACCATCGAAGAGAAGAGATCTGCAGCGACATTGCTAAGGCTGTGGGCAGGAGGGGCAAGAACAAGAAAACTGTTTCTTGCTCACAAAGGTGTCGAAGTACTGCTACGCCTTATTCTATCCACCGAAGATCCTTTAGTCATGGAACAGCTCGCATGGTGCCTTGGCAATGTAGCGAAGGGAGAGGGCAGTATGGAAGTGGAAACTCAGCTGGCCGAAGCTGGAGCAATTGACGCGATCCTTTACTACAGCAACTCGATGCACGAAGGAGTGCGGAACCGCGCCCACTGGGCACTAGGTACCCTGCATGGCGAGACGCTCAAGTATAACACCCTGCTAGCAAGTAGGAGCAGTGAGGCATTAGGACTCCCTGAGCATCACTGCCGCCACCGAGAGTCGCTCCGACGAAAATGGGGCCTCCAAAACGAACGTGGCGTTGCAACAGTAATTGCTCCTCTGACTGAGCAAACAACGAGGCACGGTGTTCTAAATATTCCCACCGGTAGCATGAACCTTTCTGCCGGCAAGCGGTTCCACGGAGCAGATGTCTCGAACGCATCGTCTGCCGAAACGGCTGGACTGCCTGACACAACATCTAGCGAGAAAAAAATGCATCGACCCAGCCATATCGGAGATCAGATCTCAAGGAAGTGGATTCCAGCTGAAGACCCTCACGGGTGAGGCAGGTGATATGAAGGACTCTGGATACACCGCAGCCGCAGTCTAGCGCCTCCCAGCTGGTGATCATGCTCGCTTGGAGCCACCACAAAGATGCAGTCATAGGACCTCGCGCAGTCCAGCGTTTCCTAAAGGAAGAGGCATACTGAGACGTCAGGAAACCATGCCGCTGCAGCACTTGGTTTACCTTTCTAGTGGGATTGGAAACACTGGTAAATCGAGTAGCCCTCAGATACGCAATTGTAATGCACATTTAGTTAGGATATCGCACGGCTACTACACGTAGATGAACCAAACACTGTAGGTGTCGTCACGCCCATGTCGGTTTTAATGTCGAAAATAGTTCCTAGGCAATATTCTGTCACCAGTTACAGACGAAATGCAGTAGATTTTGAAGCAGGGAGGCCGTGGAGTCGAGCGCCACACTGTACACGTCGGATTTGCTTGGGGTATTCTGTAAGGATCCTCAGGGTTTACCTCATACAAGACTTTACGATGGATGACTTACAAGGAACAAAGTTAAGAGTTGCGTACGCATCATCCATATATGACTGATGTGTGTGTTCAACATGCTGACTGACTGCAGATTCCTATCACCGGAAGTAACCGACTCGCCGTCTGCTTTCACATTACAAATTAAGGCCGACCTGTCCACAATGAAAACTTCTCGCACCGCCACTTCCACACGGGATAACATCTCCGTGCAAAAGCAGGGAATGACAGGAGCGCCAGATTTACAGGCCGGGACCCGCGTATCCCCAGAAAACCATGAGGAACCACGGAGGATTTCGTCCCTCCCTCATGATGACTCTCTCTCATCACATTCCCAGCTGCCCTCATGTTCTTCATCTGACATAATTGGAAGTATACTCGATGCAAAGCCGCGTGTTGTACAGCAACACAGAGAACAGCATGAGTCGGGAAGCCCCCCTGGAAAAGATGCTCGCAAGCGATTCGTTCGCATCCGGTAAGCATTGTTGGGCTCTTTAAGGAGGGCATACTGTAGTGAGCAGTTTTCGTAGCGTCCGCATTTTCAGGTTGCAATGTACTTTGTCAAGGAGGATGTTGAAACGATACGGCGCCAGGCACTGTTGCGCCTCGCAATGTCGCAAAACCTCTATTACTCTGGCAAAATGAAAGAGGTGTATAGCGGGCAACCCTACTATGAACCAGCATGTCATTTTTGGGTAGATAAAAGCAGCGTCAACTCTCGAACCTAATTTGGCGCACGATAAGCGAAGACGTTCCCTTAGGTGAGTCCGGGTAGTAAAGATACGATTGTCGGCGACAAGACATTTGGTCGCCGTACACTAAGCGGAACGGCCTGAGAAAGTCAGCAGCCTCCCCAGCGACAGTCCGGATACGTCCTCCGTGCTTCGATATTCGGATAAGTACAGAGCTTTCGCGTGTCCCTGCATGAATTAACACATTTGTCAACGTCGGTAAATTCTGGCTGCTGCCCTCCAACCAGGTTACCAGACGAGTCCCTTTGATGAAGGCGCGCGTCATTCCCAACTAAGGAGAGGACGTCTATTGCATGTAGGCTTCAAGAAGACATATCGCATATGTTGGCACCCCCTATTACCTTTTTCCTGAAATACGTTCCATATCTCTGGTACCCTGTTGATTGGTAACACGGTTTTGGTCGGAAAGGATCTATTCACCGGACAAGTCTCGGGTAACGGGAGTGGGAAAGGCGGCCACAGGACCGTACTCAAAATGGTTTTAAATGTAGCGGCCCTTGTTGGAGAACGCTTCTGAATCTCGACTAACCCAACATTCACAAATTCTTTACTGTGTTTGCAAGGTATTGCTGGCACTTTTTAAAAAGCGTGGCCAACACAGATTCTACACTATCGTTCAGGGGGATCATCGAAGTCAAGACTATGCCCACGTTCCACAAAAATGTCTGATACAGGCGCGACTCCTGCGTAATATCGGAGCGAGCGGAAACTCGTCGTCGCTGCAGAGAGAACATTATTTTTAATTTTTCGCCTTTCTTGGCAACATAATCAGGTCCGTAGCGTCTATGGCATAGTGCTCTCCTCGTAGCATACCGCGTGCTTTTCCGGGGCTGTTCCATGTGACGCTTGCCGATATACCCTCTCAAATGTGTATACATCGTACGTATTACCAGCCTATCACTGCTCACCTACGGAGAGACATATGTGCGTTCATGGGCTCACTGGTGAAACGTTTCCCCCGCCAAAACGAAAGCATACCGAAGAAGGACCGGCTAGCATGTAAAGCCTTTTGCCCATTTCCTGATGATGCAAGAAGGATGAGCTTTGCTACCAAGACGTTTTTACGTTAGGCTTCAAGGGGATCCTCAAGCAGCGTAAATTCGTTTACACAGGCTTCACATCCTGCCGTCATACCTACGGTTGATAGGCAGAAACGGGTTTACCGTGGGTATGAGGAAAGGCGTCTCGTCAGACGGACATTGTTTACAGTGGTTAGGAAACAGGAGACGTTGTCGACAATAGTTCCGAGGTGTTTTGTACTTGACCAATTTGCAAGGGAAACTCGACTTCCTTTGAATGGATACGAAAACTGTCCAAAACGACGAGAAAAAGGAGTCCAGGCGCATCATGTCGCGTTTCTCTCAAACACCCTCTCCAGTTCCACAATGGTATAGCCAGAAGACATTCATGGATTCAGAAATATTTGCACTATCTCAGGAGCGTTCCACTGGAAAGTAAAGGGTTGAGTTACCGGCGTTGAGCAGCAGAACGCAACATCTTTGAACTAGGGGATCACCCGCACTGTATAACTGATCATGTGCGTTCCAGATTTTATCACACCTCGGCCATCAACAAATGTAATGGTAGCAGCTGCAGATGCCGGTCTTCCCAATGGGGTTTCGCGGGGCCAGACTACCGCCGGAACCCTCCGTTCACCTCTGGGCAACAGGTGAACCGCAGTGGTGGCCGGCGAATACCGTGCCTGTTGCATCACCTGGTTGACGGCGAGATTGTGGGTTTGTGGCGCGAGACGACGGGTACAGAGGGCAACAGGAACGGAGGGTCTTCTTACTTCGTTCATGCTGGACCCTTCCTGATTCAGAGCATCCACATGTCGTTGCTATGTCATGATGGTTTTGCCACCGGTTTCGCACCCAGAAGCGTCCTGAAAGAATCGTGCCCCGTCTGAGCGAATGCACAAGGGAGCAGGTCTTCTCTTCTTCAACAGCGCTGATCCAAATAGAATACGGCCAATTTTCGGCCTGCCGTGCCTCTGTCAGGAAATAGGCGCTGACTCTAGCCCTGTAGCAGAGAGGCTACACGTCCACCAGGGATGCTGAAGAATCTCCGCTAACGTCACGCGACGGGTGGGGTCAGGATCCAGGGCACCCTGAGCGCAACATGAGGTGGACCAGAGGCCTCACTGTGGACGTTTGGAAGCCCGTGCATGATTCAGGAATCGTTTTTTTGTACGCAGATTCAAGGTGCAAACTCAGGCGTGCTGCCAAGGAGTAAGACAAATGACAATGCGGTTGGGTAACCACAGAGTCCCGGAGCAAAAATCATGCCAAGCAAAGGCCCGCACAAAATCATTGGTACCTTGTCTGCCCCCGCTTCTTCCAGGGGATCTTTTAAATGCTCCTACCATGCTACAGGAGCCTTCATGGAGTCCCATCATATACGTGTTGTATTTGTAGACACTGATGTTGGCGTGGAACATATAGACAAAAGGATCTCTGACAGACAGAGGAGTACCTTGAGCAGATGGCGAAGCTCAGGTGGCCAGCCATCGCAGTCGGTGAAGATGCTGAACTCGAGTCCGCACTGTAGCAAGTCATTGTACCTGAGCAATGGCACGATCGGCAGACACCTGCTACCCTACTCAGCGTTGTGACACACCACCTAGCTTGAAGAGAATTCGACCTTTAAAGTTTTTTCGGGCTTGCTGAAACCCATGAGACAATGGACGCAACGGAACCGGGGGGGATTGGTCATTGGACACAAACGGCGACGTTGGGCATGCAGTGCTCGCCAGCGATTACCCTTAGCCGTACCGTACTGAATGTGGATATGCCCCGTGAGCGCAGTGACACACACAGACGCGCTAAAACCACAGGCATGTACCTATGAGTTTCAATAGATGCGGCAAGGGGGAGTTCCCATGGTAATAAATAGGAAGCAACTGGTTAAACATTCTTCATTCAACCTTAAGGAGCCTTCAAACCGAGCCGAGTCGGAAGAAGGGCTAGAATACTTACTGGGTATCTTGCCGTGGATCGGAGCAAGTCCAGATGGCTCCTTCTGCCCAGATCCAGAACATAAGGACTCCTAGCATATAGATATCAGCCTTTCGTACGTCGAAAAACAATTCAGCGGCATCAACCCCTACAGAAAGATCGATCGGTTCACGCAACGGTCCTAGTAACGGCGCGCCGGGTTGGGGGGGATCTTTGAGGTACAGAGGCGGAGGCGGTCGCCCGGTAGTAAGAAGAGGTTCTCCAATTTGAGCGAACGGCGCCGTGATTCCCAGAGCCCTGAGAATATAGACGATTCTCCAGCATTCGGGCGGCATATAGGGGCCCTTCGCGACTGTAGGTTCGCAGCTGAGGAACGGCTGCGCCGCGGAGGAGGCTACCGAGTTTTCTGGCCCGCAATCCCCGAAATGTGCCTTGAGGATGCACGGGGGCAAGCGAAAAGGAGAATGATTGAAGAGAGGCGCAGCTTTCGCAAGGTCACACACCTTCAGCTGCACGCGCCTGGCCGACCCGCCGGACAATTTTGCTGATGGAGTTGTGGATGATCCACAGCTGCCACGTGCACTCAAACCGAATCCTGCCTGTGGAGTGATCGAGGAAGGGAGCGCTTCTGTGTACGCGTGCACTAGAATGTTTTCGGGCGTCAAGTCCAGATGCGCAATCCCTGCTGAATGGAGAGCGACAAGAATCTGTGTTACGGAATATTGCAGACTTCGTTTAGACGCCGGGGTGAAGACCTGAAAAACAGCACACACAGACCGCAGAGCACGGCCTGGCAGCCAGTTTACTTCATATCTGGGTGTTGAACAGATTCCCATTCGCGGCACAGCGCTGCGTCCAACAGGTGTGCGTTGAACCATAATGCGTCTGGTAACCAAGGTCACACCGCCCCCCCCCCCCCCCCCCCCCGAGATCGATGTAGGTGAACGCACACACACACACACGAGCACACATACATGCCGCCTATGTTTGCATCTCCGCAAAACTGCGTCTGGGTCACTGGAAGCACTCTACGGAGAAGAGGCGTCACCGTGTGCCTTAATGTTTTATCCACACTTCAGCAGCTTCCCAAAAGGCACTTTCTGGCTGTTTGGAAGGTACACTCACCTCTGGGTCTGCGTTATCAAAGAAATCTAGAAGGTCCCCTTGCCCGAAACCCTGGTTCACTAGAACAACACGACTCGTGCTCGAAGCCGGTTCTGGGACTTCGGATTCACCATGGCTGCCGTGGATACCCTCTAATCCATTTCCGTCCTCATGGAGAACCGCGAGGAGAGGCGCAGCGCATGGCGGGCCGAAGTCTGTGGCAGTGGCACAAGCGCACGACATGGTCCTCTCGTTTGCGGAGGAAGGCCCAGCGACGCTTGTGATCGAGGGGGGGAAGTGGATTGAAAGGCAGATTGCCCGGGTCACCAGACGAACCTGTGCGATCAGGTTCGCCCGATGTCTGAAGCGAGTAACTATTTCTGGAGGCCGATGCGAACAGGCATATAGGGGACATGTGCATGGGGCATGTCACTAGCTCATCCACAAAAGGACGCTACGATGAGCACCAGCAGATATCTGTGACTTCATGTCGACGTCGCTTACGAGGAACCACTGGCAAGTGCAGGTTCGGTTGGAGCGCCCAGCGATGTATGCTCACTTTTACAGTCATATTATGCATAGAATGAATGATCGTGTTTTTGTGCATCCAACCTGTGAGAAAAGCGGAGAAGGCAGCCTCTCCAACAAAATTCTCTCCGTCGGTCAGAAAGAATCCTTTGTATCTCTGGGTCAAACGCCACTGCTGCTCCCAGACCGCAGCAGGGATCTTCTTGATGAAAACTGCACGGCCTGAAGGCAGCCTGCCTTTCCACATTCGCTGAGAAAACAAAACGAGCAAACGAAAAGTCGACAAAGTGTCGTACAGCTTCTGCGGTGCGCTGAAGAGCTTGCACCCCGTCCCTTGGTTGCTCGGCATTCGCAAACGGCGCGCGCGACGTGATGCTTGTCCGGCAACATTATCTTCAATACAACTTAAGAACACGCACCTCCACGAAGTGAAGCCAGCGGCAGTCCAAGAGAACAAAGGCGACGATTAAACATGTCTGAAAACGTCTCACCTGACATCGCGTCGTTGTCGTCGAGGCACCCATTGTGGGAACGACTTGCAGTCTCCAGCGGTCAAACGGTACCCCGTCAAGGCCGAATTCCTTCGCACTGCTTGTGCGTCGCGAAACGAGCTCCCGACAAAGATCCCACACGGGGAACTGCGCCGATCTTTGGAGAGATACCTCTTGCCCGATTGAATTTACAAGAACCGAGGAACGCGCCGTGGCACTGCCGTCTGTTTCTGGAGCTTCCCCGTGCCTCCACGCTTTCGAGACCTTAACCCCGTGCGTGCCTGATCTCCGGGAATTCTTTTGCTGTGGAGCGCGTTCTTCGCCACCATGATGCTTCGACAGCCCATCAACTGCAGAGCTGCTTCGCTCCCGCAACTCCTTCCCTGTGTCTCCACGGGCTGCTCCAACTCCAGCACGAAAACTGCCTCCCCGGGGATCTGGACCGTTGTCTATCGTTCCAGGACCGCGGCTGTCACTACAAAACGGGGCTACCGTGGGTCGGTGCCGAGCATTATCGTCACGAGGCGAAGCATCCCTGCTCTGAGGCGCCTGAGCAGGAGCTGGCGACACAGGCGACAAGCCTCTCAGTACCGCTGCAATGCGGGAGTCTACGTGCATCCACAGCGCAGTCGAAGGTTTTGGAAGTGAACTTAGGCAGTTTCAGCGCATCCTACTCAGTACTGTGTGTGCATTTCAATAGACTTGAAACTCGCAAGGCGTCACGCAATGCAGCTGTCGAATAGAGTGTCACCGGGCGCTACCTGCATTCGCAGATAGGGTACGCTTTTGTCGAGCGATGCCGATACATGAAGACAAAACGAGTGAGAACGATTCTGAACGGGAATCCATGTTGCTGCCGATGACGCCCAGAGACGCCAGCACAGGACGATATTCGAATCGGTCGAGGCCAAGGAATTTCCGCAGCGCCTAACCGTACGTGCAAGTAGTCACACAACAGGAAAGATGAGCTCAGCAGTTACGGATGTTCGAGCGGCCGTGGTGCACTGTGTGGCTACGCGCTACCCTGATCGCCGGGATCTGGCGAAGACGACTGTGGCGAAGACGACTGTGGCGATGGTCCTCTAATGCTTACCTGGTGAACCTGCCGCCACAGCATCAGCCCTTGCGGCGGATGCAGGGACAGTTCTCGGATCCACATGTTCCGCGTTTTCGCCCGGCCGAGGTCTCCGGCGACCAGGTGAAATAAACGGCAAGCCCCGAGCTGCTCGCGCAGCTGAGGCGCCCACTGCCGACGCAGATGCAGCTAGTGCATGCCCAGATCGTCCTACCGCTTCGTGGGCTTTTGTAGCTGCGGCGCCTGCACGCATGTGTATGTGCTTGGCTCCAGCGGCTGGCGACAACGACTCCCTTCTCGTCACGCTTTCATTCAGAGCCGGGAACGCTGCCGCCGCTGTAGAGGCTGCTCTCTGCCTGGCAGCGGCCACGGCTGCAGCAGCCGCAGCCACGGGCACAGCGCGCCTTCGGGCCTCGGCGAGGTCTTTGGCGCTCCCTGCAGCAGCCGCAGACGCCGCCGCTGCAGCGGCAATCGCGGCGGCTGCCCGTTCGGAGGCAGCGGCTATTCGCGGAGAGGTCGAGGCGCATCTTCGCGCAGCTGCGACCGCGTGTGCCGCCGCGTCGGCGGCTCGGCGCGAAGCATCGACGGCTCGCGGAGACACAGAAGATCGTGCTGCAGCCGCCGCCCTTTCAGCTGCAGCCATGGCGGCGGCTGCAGCTGCTTCCGCTCGAATGCGCGCAGCCGCTGCTGCCGCACGTGGCGTGAGAAAAGGAGAGGACCGTGAGAGGGCCATGTCGCTTCTGACATTGGGGGTGATCTGGTTGGGGAAAACGTGACCGAGGACAAGCGCGGAAGTCTCTGGAGGTAATGCAGAGGCAGCGGCAGCGGCGACCGGAGAGAGAGACGGCAAGACGTCGGGAGGGGGAGCCTCGCCGCTCTGGCTCGTGGCTAGGGGCGTGTGAACGGAGGCCGTAGAGGCACGGAGATCTACGGCGCCTTTTTCTGGTGTCGAAGGGGATGGAGGAGAAAAGGCCTTGCCAGTGTGAGAGGCGTGGTGAGGCCGGAAAGGGACTGCTGAGATGTCATGGAATACATTGTGCTGGTTCCCAACGACTCCTGACGCCGCTGATGGCGTAACGCATCCGGCAGGAGGATGCGAGACGAGGCGTGGCAACCGGCAGACTCCAGAGGGTTTCTGTCGCGTGGGGGACGTAGTGGGAGATGAAGAGAAAGGCAAACCAACAGGAGACCCATCTGTGGAAATCACAAAAAAGAGCAGAAGGCAGAACGGCGCTTGACGCTGCAACGAAACATTAGATACTTATGGCAGTGCTCAGGCTCTCGGATCAACTCAGGTTGCGGCTCCACTTTTGAATTGCAGGAGCGTGATCTTTGCTTCGCACAGAAGGCCGGGTTTACACAGCGCGGCGCCAGACCTAGAACAAACGCCCAACTCTATTCTACGGCCCCTAAGTTGTTCAGGCACACCGCCTGCCGCCGCCGCATCTGAAAGCTACCATCGTCGGTCGACTCCTTCTGCGAGCTATTGAACCGGTAAAGTCGAATCCGAGTCTCGTGCCGTCTCTGAGAGCAGCTCCCCAGAACACAGGTGCATCGGTTTCCTACTTACTACCAGGAACCTGAAGCGCAGCGGATGACGCTGCAAGATCTCCTGTCTTGTGCGCTTCGTCAGCCGCGTTGACCGCCTCGGCTGAATGAAGGGTCGCAGCCGCAGCTGCAGCCGCCGCCACAGCCTCTGCAGCAGTCGTCGGCGAGATGTTACCACGAGAGGGATGTTTAGCGTCTCGCCCAGAAGAAGGTGAGAGATTTGCTTCCTCTGCCCCGATGCGGTCGGTCCGGCATGACGGCGCCATGTCCCCGTGCCGCTGGATCAACGGCGAGTCGCCATTGTGAGGTGAGGCAGAAGGCGACGGAAAGAAGGGTGAGCCTCGCTGGACGAATGGCGACGACGGCCTCTGGGGACTCGATCCTAAGTGCCGTCCTGGATCCCGGCTCCCGCGCGACGCCGCCCCTCCTGCCGACGGCGGAGAAGGGGAGTGAGCGCCAAATAGTGGCGCAAGCAAAGGGAGGTGACCAGGTGCTCCTGTCCGCATTGGGAAACCTACCGAATCTCCCTTTGACGGAGACGGCCTGGATGGGGAAGGGCCAATAGCAGAAGCAGAAGGGGACTGCGACCGCCTTCCTCCTAAGACGGCATTCGCACTCCGTGGGGATTTAAGCTGGGCGGCGCAGGAGCCGTTGAAAGGGGAAATGGCGTCGATAGGAGAATACGGAACTGGCGTAGGTTGGACTGCGCTTCCGGGTGAAAACAAATTCGCGCGAAACGGAGTCCACGCTCCCACGGGTGCAGCCGGCGACGCTCCCAAGGATGCGTAGCCCGTGCCCATCTTTGGGGTGCCGAGTCGAGACGCACCCAACCTCGCGAACGGGGACCCGGACGCTGCGGACCTGGCTGTCGCCGCAAAGGACGACGCCGGCGACGCCGAGCCGCCGGATCTGTTGGAAAAGAACGTGGGCGAAGAGGCGCGGGGCCGACGAGGACTGCTCCCCGCGGAGCCGCCCGTGGTCACCAAGGGAGACGGCGAGGCGCCTCCGAGATTGCGGCTCGAACGGTCACCGCCGCGAGGCAACCGACGTGCCGGCGAGGCGACGGAGACTCGGCCAGTTGCGGAGGAGGAGACGCTCGACAACGCCGGCGTATCGAGACGAAAAACAAAAGGAGACGAGGCGCCCACCTTCTTCGGACTTTGCGTTTGCAGATCGTGCCCCAACTCTACCGGCGCCTCCAATGGTGTCAGCGACTGCTCCCTCGCGGGCGTGTGAACTGACGCGCGTCTCATCGGGCTCCGGCCACCGGGCGAAAAAGTCGTTGGACTCCGACCTTCGGCGTTGTGTGCCGCAGCCGACGGACGGGTACTAGTGACGCCCTGAGCCGTCTCTTGTTGACCAGAATATCCCGGATCAGAAAGGGCAGGATGCGACGAAGGTGAAGGATCTGGTATGGGCTCTGGCCGGGGAGAAAGAGGCGAACGCACCCGCCCGGTCCCCCGCGAGGCAGAACGTGAGCACGGCGTTGAGAGACAACGAGGTGCACGGCACCGCGGAGACATGCGAGGGGTGGATGCTGCACGCCCCGTCCCAGCTACTGATTTTGCCGGAGATACGCTTCCCCTTGAAGTCACTGCTGGAGATCGGTGTCCATTGCTCCCTAGCGTGCTTGCGCCACACACAGAAAACGCCTGGCTCGGTAAGCCATCAGATTCAGGCGGAAACGCGGAATCGCCTATGCCGTCACGTCGACTAAGGGCGTGGGACAGCGCACTCCTTCCACTACCTCGGGACGAGAGAGCAGTAGCTGCCCCGAGCGGCAGTCCTTGGTCAAGACACGATGACAAACACGTCTGGTATGCGGTGCCCTGAGTCTCGCTAGCTTCGCAAGTGGCATGTGGAGTCGCGCCAGCGTCTGGTTCACAAGCTGGGAAGTCCGGAGGCGCAGAACCTGGAGCCCGTGAAGTTGGTAGGTCGACTGTCAAACCATCGAAGGAGATGAAGCCGCAGCTGCTGCCTCCGCTTGTCAGCCCGTGACTCCTCCCGTCGATATCCCCCGCGTGCCCTGGATCACGAGACGAGATACTGCTCAGGACGCAGGTGCTTCCCTGAGGCGCTGAGCTTACTCCCCCCCACTCGACTGCAGCGTCTGCACTCGTTGCCGCCGCCGCAGCTGCGAGAGAGGCGAACGAACCTGCTGAAAGCGTCTGTGCCGCCGAAGAGTTGGAGCAGTACGAGGTCATATTCTTTGCCTCGGTGGCTCTGCCTAGCTCACCTTCTGTCTGGCTCACGTGCAGACTGGCTGGTCGCCCCTGCGCCCCGCGAGGCGAAGGCAGCGCATGTCGGTCGCACGTCTCCGAGTGTCGTGATTGCGGAGTGGCGAGACGAGGAGCGGGATGTCCTTGCGCTTCTTCCCAAGTTGTCAAAAGCCCGGACTGTTCGTTTGCATTGATCTGGACCGGCGCCCTTTCCGTCAGCATTGCAGGCGCCACATCAGTCGTCACACCTGAAGGGATCGGGGTCGTGGAGCCAAGTAGTGGAGAGGCAGCAAGCTGATAAGCCGGACTGAGAGCGCGGCTTCGTATCTGCGTCGCTGAACGGCGTGTGCCATCCTGAGACTCCCAGAGTGAGTCCACACTTTTCTGGGGCGTACAGTCTTCCTTGTCGTGTTCGCCAGAGGGTGTCTGTGTCAGGCATCGAGGGGACTGTGAACGGCCCTTGCACGTGAAGAGGGGCGACGGAAGGCGAAGCGAGGTCGCGGGTCTGTGAGGCGAAACAGGACGCATCCGTGCACCCCTGGATGTGGAGGGTTCCCCTGTTAGGAAGCTGGCGGAACCCCGTGTAGGGTCCACTGAAGATGACCGAGAGGGAGACGTCCGAGAGGATGAGCAACCTGACTTGGAAAGCGCCGGTGTTCTAGGGCTTGCGTGCCCTGACGTTGCGTGCAGCTCGGAGATGATCTGCGTAGTTCCGGCCGTGTTGCTGCTGACTAGGGTTCCCGGCAGTGACTCTCTTGCTGTTTCATCAGGGAATCTGGTAAATGCGGCTTGACTCGAAAAGGCGTCCCGGGAGCCTGGCGCGATGAGTGCTTGGAAATCATTCCCTGTGTGCGATCGAGTGACGTCGGTCGACAGCTCTTCACCAGGATGTCGCAGGTATGGTGAACATGATGAAGTTCTGTTTCCCATGTTTGCACATGGAGGTGAGCGATCCACGCCAAAGCTTATCGGGCTCGAGGGCCTTTCCACTGTGGGGCTAGATGATAGATACCCCGTTCCAAAGGAGGCGATGTGTCGGCTTGTCCTGTTCGGGATGGGGGGCGGCGGAGTTGAAGACGAATACGGCGGCTCTAAATAAAGGGAAGGAACCGACCCTCCGCCAGGCTGAGTCTTTGAGTTGCGACTCTTCCCGGACGCAGCTGCTGCCCCCGAAGCTGCTGCATGCTGCCGTCGAACGGCGGTGACCCAGGCCGCCCCCGGTTCTGCAAACGAAGTGAGAGACAGGGGAACAACCCCTCCATTGTGTCCTCCAGTACAGACTGGGACAGTGTCCTCTGGACTATGCTCGGAGAGAGGCGACAGCATAGGAGTCCCTGTCCCTTGCGGGCCAGACCCATGACTGTTTTTGGAGCCATCGCTTCCTCGCTGCGACTGTGGAAGCGAACAGCCTGGGACATGCCCTTCACCAAAAACGTCGTTGGACGCATTCGTGTCGACGGAGACATTTAGTGGCGGTTCCTCTGTGCGAGCTTTGGTGGCAGGCAAGACGACGCCTCCCAGTCGTGCTTCTACGGCGCACGGAACGCAATGCGGAGAGAGCTCGGCTCTTCTATCCGGTGACGATGGAAACGCTCGGTCCTCCGCGAAATGGGGTGAAGCTGAGACAGCAGACTGAAGCAGCTCTTGCGCACGGGGAGAAGCTGCACAAAACTGCGACTCCCTACTCACTGCCTCCGGAGAGTAAGTTCGTTGTGAGAGCTGAAACGAAGAGGAAGCGTGGGATAGCCCTTCCGACGATGCTGCCGGATGGGAAAGGCAGGTCGTCTCAGGACACGCGGCAGCAACTGGTGTCCCGCGGGCAAGCTTGCACCGGTCCACAATGCTTCCGCAGTCACGTCTAAGGCGCCACAGAGTGCTCGGCTGACTCGAATTGGCCACAAATCCGGAGCTGCGCGCTGGCTCCGAACAAGACCGAAACGATGCCGAACCTGGGACAGGAAACCAGGGTTGTGTTGCTCCTGGAACGAAGTTGTAGGTGCCTGTGCTGGGACAAGAGCCACGGCGGATGCCCTCAGCAGATCGTATGGAGTCGTACATCTCAGGGTGCGAAGGTGTGCACAAGGCCCTTGAATGCGGGCTCGCCGCTTCCCGCAGAACATGCTGGGGATGCAAATCATGTGACAACGCCCGTGGAGGAATGGGGCCGTGACTGTAGTCTGAAGAGCCACATGACAGGCGGGAGACCAGTCGAGGATCAGCAGATCTAACTCCCTTGAAGGAGGCGCGAGTGTAAGGGATAGCATTATTTGCTGACCAGTCAGCTTCCGCCATTGAGATTCTGCTGGCGCTAGTACAGCCCGCGCAAAACGAGGGTGAACGTCGTGCAGAAACGACCGGTTCCGGACTGCCGACAATTGGTCCATCACCAGCAGATTCGCCCTCAGGTGTTTCCCCAGTCTGTAGGGCGCAGACGCCGATCTCTGCGGGCCTCCGAAGCGAATCCGTCCCTGAGGCTAGCCACTGGGGTTCTGTGGAAGGCAGAGAACACATCTGTTGGGGCAATGCGCAAGCCTTCTGTTCCACGATGCGGCCAGTTGAAGCGCGGGACGGTACAGGGCTCTGCGTATAGACTGCCACTCCGCTGACCGGCTGCTGAGGCCTGCGAGCGGCCTCAGAGGCACCTACGGCTAGGCCAGGAGGAGTTTGGTTAACACATTGAACACTTGAGAAAGGATGAGGTCTTCTATGTTCATTTGCGTCAGGATCCACTGTCAGTGGTCCCTGCACTACGTGAGGCAAGCAGGTACAGCTCTTGGCGCGACGCAAGTCGGTAGGATAGCCGCAGGCAGTCGGGGGAGAGTGCGCGGATGAGAAGTCGAGAGAGTTGCGCGGCCAGTCCGCAGGCCGAGTGGAAGGCATACTGGGGAGTTCCTCCGACACGCCCCTGCGGAGAGCTGGGCGCCGGCGTCGGTTTGTTTGTGCATGCGAACGCCTTGTCAGCGACGAGGAACCTGAACAAGACAAAACGTGGACGAGAGTCGGTGAAATTGGACTTTTCAGATTAAAGTGATGTCGCAGCGAACGGCGGTAAAGTGCTCCGCTTCGAAGGCACTCACGGCTCAAGATGTAACCTCCGACCATGTTTCACACAGGATCCGCAAAGTGGTTCTGACAACGTAGAGTGGAGGCGCGTGCGAGTTATCTGAGAAACAGAAATGTACAACTGAAGCGGTTGCATTTGCTCCTGTTACCCTACCCCTACCGATTGAGTTAAGAACAAGCGGGGAACTAACCCAGCGTTGCTTTCCCTCCGCGCTGCTGTAACCTGGACGCGGTTTGCGTGTGTGTCGTCTGACGGCAAGTTATCTGAGTAGCAAAGGCTGACGTGGGCATTTCCGTGAGTGTCCCCAGTTTCCGGAACATCGGTATGGAGGGCAGAGTTGCATGCAGTGCTGCATCCAGCGGGAGTTAGTGTGATTTCCTCCTCCAAGGTAGAGTGTCCCTCACCTACGGCACCAGGACTTCCAAGGAATGGAGTGGTGCAGAACCCGGAACCGTCTGACAACGATGGGTGTAAAGGGAGCTGGGTCTCCGGCGCGACGTGCAGTGGATACGAATGTGAACTTCTTGCTGCTGTCTGAACTTGTCGCGTCGGCGCCTTTTCCACAGTGTATCCATGCAGACTTGGATGAACGCCACCAGAGGGGAACCCACTGTTGTCGTTAGCGCGGGCACTTCCAAGCAGCTGGACTGCGTTCTCACTTTGTGGCAAGCAGGCTGAAGCTGCTCTCCGTGTACATCTACAGGGCGTGAAGGAAGTTCGTATCTGGCCCTGGGAGTGGCGACGGGGAATTGCAGCACGCGTGCCACGGCGATGGGAAGAAGGAAATGCCGAGCTGTCTCCATGAGGAGCTCCATCTCCGGGGTAAGACCCGCGCACAGGATAACCACTGGACGTCGAGGACGGAAGAAACACACTCGGTGATGTGTGGTTGCAGATGGGAGCTTCAGGCCTTGAACATCTCCCACGAAGACCGAAACCACGAGCGACGCACTCTGGCGCATGCGAACAGAAGGAAGGCCGACTACCCAGCCGAAGATCGGGATGCACCGTCCCCTGCACTGAGACAGCCGCACGTTGATCACTCCCAGAAGGCCCGCTGCTGTCCCTTCTGTGCGTCGTTCCACGACGGGCGTGATGCTCGCAAGAGGGCTCTACAAACTTCATGGTGAAATCGTCTCGATTTGCCCAGTCCAAGAAACCTTCAGAGCACTGCTCTTGCTGTTGAGCCGCGGGCAACCCGTTTCTTGGTTGCCGACGGCCGCCTGCTGGGGCGGACACTGCCCTCCACAGCACACGGGGCGAACCGGAAGCCGACAACCCACGCCTCGACTTGTGTCTCGACGGCAGACGAGACACCTGACACTGGCCGCATGCCCAGACGCTGGACAAGTCAGAGGGCGACGCAGTACTTGTGGAGGCTGTGTGGAATCCAGGATGCACCAGGCGCTGTCCGTCGCAGCGCGTCGGTGGAGCGAGGTCGCAGGCTTCACGAACTAGATTTGAATTCTCCAGAGCAGCGCCGCCCTCTGAGCCATTTAGCGGAACGAAAGGCCACGAGTGTGTACTGACACCAGACGAGGCCGGCCAACGTTGGTGGGCCAGTGAAAAGGATTGCAAAAGAGGGGGAGCAGAGGTATATGCATGGTTGTGGCCGTGAGTCGTTTGTGGCGTTTCGCGGTGGCGCAGTGTTCTATGCGAACGAGGAGTTACGCTTCTTCCTCTCTGGCTTCTTTCCTGGTGCCCGACGGTTGGAAGCGGCTCGCTAGGGAGAATGTGCGAGGTCATGTCCGAGCCTGTGTTCGTCGCGGGCATTCCAACAATGGACACCGACACGAGTGGCGACGAAAGTGTGTTTCTTGCAGACGCAAAAACTCCCGTTGCCTCAGCTCCTCCACCCACGCCCAGCGAAATAGTCGATGGGCCGGTTCGAGTGATCGCAGTGGGGAGCCCGTGAGAGCAGACGTTCACAGTGATGTGGGGCAGAGAGAGAAGAGGAACGCTGGCGGGTGCCTGCGCTGTTGACGGGAACGGCGTGACTGAGGGGACCACATGATTGCACGATAACCGTCTTGACTCACGAGACCACGACTCAGTCGCAGAACCGCATGCATTTGGAGCATCAACATCGGGAGGCACCGTGAGATACGGTGAAGCTGATTCCGTGGGCACTGGGAACCTGTGAGACAAGGCAACCTCGTCAGAATATCCGGGGCGAGGGCCAGCGCCAGCGGTCGTGGTAGGCGCCCCGACCCAACTGCAAGAAGGGGTCGGCCGCATAGTAGCACGCGCGAACCCGCCGCCAGCCCATCCCGGGCGTTTCCGATACCACGGCTCACATCCAAGAAGGTCATGGTCAGATTCTGCACAATCTGGGATTTTCACCCTAGTCCTACGCAAGCAAGTAGGGCTATATAGGGTCCGCGGGCAATTCCACCAGAAAAACGTCTCTTTAGTTCTGCCTTGCGTTCATGTCCTTTGTCTCGCCTCTCCCCTACCACATCGCTAGCCCACCCCGCACACTCTTCGGCCAGCGCTTTTGTTCCAGGTCGCACAGAAAAGCCGCGAGCACACTCGATAGGGAACAGTTGCTTCACTTTGGGCTCGACTGCGGGCGATCATGTCAGTCACCGAGTTCTGGCCTTTACGCTGATATGCTCGCTGGGAAGGTTGTGAGAAGCCTGCACCGAACGCGGAGGACCATCCACTCCAAAAAGAATCTGGAAGCGTCGCCATAAGAATTCGAGAGTCCATGGAAACCCAGAGCTGTTCCCTTCACCGGTATCGCTGCCTATATCAGGCTTGCCGCTTTGGGTGCATTTGGCCGTGACTCATTTGGAGACGAGGGGAGTTAAAGGAGACTTGCGTCAGCACCGTTGCATATCTTGTCTCTCAGGGGCCTTCGCTAGTCAGACGGAATTCGACGGCGAGAGGTGCCTCGCTATAACGCGAAAACACAACTCTGACTCTTTTCCGCTGTGGTGCCCGGGTGGCTCCAAGGATCACATGGAACGAGAGAAATAGGAAGCGAGACGAGCGAAACTTGAAGGTCTTGGTCTCCCTTGCCAGTGCAACCTCGTGAGATTCGGGCCTAGGTCTGTCTTTCCAAGACAAAATGCGGGAAGGGTGCGTGATATCAACATGGGAAGGAGAACTACACACACAATTCAGACCAGAATCGAAAACACGAGGGCAGAACCATACACAAGGTACATTTTTGGCGTGCTCGGACTTGGGAGATGACGCAGACGATTGTTTGCGGGTCACCGGAGTAGCCGTCCGCTGCCCGTCACCATGGTATTCGGTACGCAAGAAATAATCACAAAAAGGTAGCACACGGAGCCCAGACCACATCGAAGCGGTTCTAGGTAAGGACTTGACACATACGATATTGAAAAGTAGGTGTATCACAACGTTAAAAAGGAGGGAACAGTCTGTTGCTGTGGACGCGCCGTAGTCAAAAAGTACGGGCAAAGTTGACCGCGTCCATGCTGTGTGCTGTAAGTGTACTGGCGTGGAGACAGGGAAGCAACACTTATGATTCCTTCCCACCGTCGTGTTTTCTACATTCGCAGTAGCACAGCATGAATACATTCCTTCTTACCGTAATTCAATCGTTGTTGAGTCAACCAGACCTGTAAGCTCTCAGACTGCAGCACATGCAAGAACCTCCTGAGCAAGACATCAACAAGTCGCGTTGCACGAACCACCGAGCACAATCGCGGGGAGACAGCCGTTGCCCCCGCCCTTTTTGAAATAAAGATGGGAGCATGGACTTTTTTTTTATTTGCCGGCGAAGAACACAGATGTTTCACGCGGCCATCGTATTCATAAAGGTCGTTTAAGGTGAATAAATAAAAGGGTTGACGCTCTTTTGATGGGCCACAAATCCGAAAAGTAGATACTCTAGATAGGGAAAACGCCGCCTGTATCCAAGCGTCGTGAAAAAATCTTGTTTCTCAAGAGCAAAATTGTACGCTGGTAGATTATCAAAACGCGTCAGAAGGTTCTTGACCTTTTTCTGCACTCACATGTTGAAGTGAGCATTCGATTCAGTATTATATATGGTTTCAGACGATAAAGAATTACGCTGCAACCTGACTCTCGGTGCGTCACCGAAATGGTTCTTCCGCGGGTCAACGAGGCAATTGAGACCCTATAGGAGGAAGTGCTTTTTATGGACACCTCGTACAATTGTGTCTTTTCATGTAGGGGAATATATGCACCCTTGATAGGTCGTTATATTTGTTTATTGATGTCACATTGTAAATGGAGTGGAGAGGTTGGATTGCCTGCGCCTCTCTCTACCGCCAACCAGCAAACTATTCGCGATAAAAAACAAAGCGAACGTACACGAAAAACAAATGTTCGTGACACTAAAAACAGGTGGTACACGAATGGTTCCCTACACAGGAGGTGGTGCACGACACAATTCCGATTGGTTCATTAAATCACAACCGCTGCAGGGGAAGAATCTCTTTTGATGCCTGCGTCCTCATCGACAAATGCCTCAATTCCGGGGAGCACGCGATTAACTACAATGTCAGACAGTGTGTGTAAGACTGGGTCATTTTCCACAAAGCTCACAATGTGCGCTGCGACTTCGCCTGCTTGCTCCTCTTCTTGGGCTCCTTCTAATCGTTTTTCCCCTCCTGACAAATGTGGCTCAACAAGCGTTTTATGGGCATCCTTCAGTAACTCTAAAGTTGGTCCGAGGTGTCTGCGGAAAAACTGAGAGAGGCGTCCCAAAGCAGGATCAGATGATGCAAGGGCCTGAACCACCTCTCCGGTGGAGATATCCGTCAGATCCGGGCCGTGCCTAACCAACAAATCGTGCACAAAGCGTTCGTCTTGCAGAATCAGCCTACTGACTATGATCTGGGCTACAGTCAACGGATTTACAGGCAGGCTTCCACCCCTGTAGTGTTCTGCAGGAAGCAGCATTGTGCCCGGTAGAGCGGAAGCTGCCACATTTGTCGGCGAGATATAAGCATCAGCTGTTGAGCTTGAAGAAGGCTGATGCCGCGGTAAAGGAAGCATCTGTTGCTGAAATGGTGTATCCGTATGGGCAAGCCTGTAGGGTTGCTGGTTGAGTCTCGAGTATTCCGTCCACGGCGATGGTTGCACAGGTCCCCCTATTGGCGGTACTACATTCACTCCGGGAAAGTGAGGGACAGAAGGAATCGTTGGGGATGCCTCGGCCACGGAATCTGAGAGCAAAGATAGACGCAATCTTGCTTCGCTCCTAGTTAACTCTCCATTGTGGACCCCATCCGCCTCATACCTTTGGTAATTCTCGGGACGGAGGGATGTTGACGGAGGTCCCGGCATCTGTTGTACCCTGGAAGTTCCTGTGACAATCTGTCTCTCTAAAGAATCCGCTTCATCTCGCACGGTTAACGAGCCCATTCCCATGGGGGGGGCTGGTGTATGTAGTTGCTCTTTGGTTGATGGAACAGCAGCAGACGAATAGGGAACCGCGGCTACATCGTTAGCTGGCATAGGCCCTGCAACATCATCGTTTAAAGCGAGATAAAAACACATTGTTTCCTTGTGGTTAAATGTATTTCGCGGCCCCACTTGAGCTCAGCTCTACATGCTGTGTGGTACATGACGCGTCGTGACTGCTTGTGAAATGCGTCGTTCAGAAAATGTCTCTGAAGCCAAAAATGTGGTACCGCAAAGCTGGGAACCAGCTGTAAGCACTAACGCATCTATGGCCGGTTGACTGTGTCCGATCTAGGGGGCGCGTTACTGTGTGTCCGGTTTGTGCACCCCCGGCTGACTATATCTGGAGCATTCCATAAAGCTGGCTCGTTGTGTGTTGACAGTCAGATAGAACTCGGTTGTGAGTGCTGCCATTACCTCTAAATATCACCCTCGAACAACACGATGCGCCAGGTGCGTCGACATCAGCAAGCAGGTGGGCGGGAGAGGTTACTCCGGTAAGAAATACAGCAAGGCAGCTAGAGGGTCTGTTACTCAAGCCGAATCGGAAACTCAAGACAGTGCACTAAACTTACACTTTCCCTTAAACATTTAAAACGGTTCATGAAATTATTACGAGTTTGATCCTGGTTCCGAATGAACGCTTACCAGAGACGCTTGGAGGAACTCGCGGCATCCAGGCAATGTGTGTGCTGGTGAGATGAGATATAGGGACCCTTGCTTGACCGTGTCCGCCCGAACTAGCTGGGTTAATTATGGAGCGAGTGTCCGACTGGAGAGACGAGGGGACTTGTAGAGGCCCCGTTGAATATGTCGGAACCGCATACAGGTAGGGAGAAGGGCTATAGAAGGTCACTGGGACCGTACGAGCGTGCCCTGACAACAGAAGGCACGTGAGAAGAAGTGAAGACGTTCGTTTGAGTGTAGCAACGGCGCCATCATGTCACTGTTTCCCCCGAATCTTTGCTACGGCTACTATAGACCTTCGTTTGCAACATCACTTTCTTGAGGGACCCTCGAGATACATCAGAAAGACCGTGCTCGTAGTGCTCTGCTGTGTCACTTTCGTTTGTTGACATAGGTCCTGTGGACAAGGAGTTAGTTACCAGGAACAACAACTCATGCTCACTCACTATCTGGTTTTACCAGAAACAAGCATTACTACAAATAACGAAATTGTGTGGCCGCTACAAGCACCGCGCCTGCCGTGTGTCTTCCCAAGCCACGTGGCCTTCGAGAGCTCCCGTCCAAAACATGTGAACAGCGGCAGGCCACTGTGGGCGAAGTGCATCGTCTTTCAGCTTTTGCGGATGTAGGGCAAATGTCGCGACTTATTCTTGTTGGGTAACTGATTCCTTGTCCGTCCCTCGTGTTAGCCTCAGAAGATGATAATGCTGGCTGGCCTCGTCGCTTACCTCCATTAGAACACCTTCCGGTGAGGATCCAGATACACGCGACTGCCAAGCCTAATCGGAGGAGGTGCCGGGCATATTCAGTGGAAGGGTAGAGCACTTTGCGCACCATCACTTGAATGAGCGAGAACACGCGATTCCGCGTTCTGAGCCGTTGCGGTCTGACCACCGTCAGATAATGCAGCAAATGGATGGCCAGAAATGACACAAAGGAGAAAGGCTTTTTTAAAAAAGTCATGTTCTCGATACCAATTCGCACAGGACAAGTAGATGTTGCACACGGCAATGCAGGGTGATCAAGCAGCCTGAAAGTGTTGTTATTCTCGTTACGTATGTGGGACCGATTGATTCCGGAGCACGAAGACTGGAGCGAGCAGAGCAGAAACTCATCTTTTTAAATAGATTGCGGTTACGACAATTGGACGCGTACGAACACGGAAAAGAAGACAACAGGGAAATAAAGCCCTACATATTCTTCTTTTCCTAGGGGCACACTTTCCACAGTCGCTAGTAGCATCAAGGCTGCCGGGCACAGATGCCTGGCCTGGAAGGCGAACGTGCACAGATGCGGGGATGCCTGCAAGGAGGGCGGGCACAGTTGTTTCGCGTGGCAAGCCTGATGGCACGACGCCTGGTTCGCAACCGTAAGTCTCCCGAAACTGTCTTCCTGATTCCTTCACGACTGCCAGCAAATCGATCGCACCAGAACGAAGCACAAGCTTCACTGGCCTAACGACATAATACCACATCAACGAGGCAGCGGCTAGGCTACCATGTAGAGTGTACTGGTAGTGCTGCACTGTCGCAGCCGTCAATCTGCTCACCCTCCTGAAGCTGCTTTGTCACCGGTTGAGGTGTTCCTGTGAGGCAAGAGATGCGCTACCTCGCTCAGGCGGAAAGAAGACGCTTGCTCGTGTCCCTAGCACTGAACGGATAGTTCCTGTGTAGGTGTTCTGTTCCAAGCTGGTGCATGTTTTCCATCAGATGTCCTGAGCCACCAATCCGCAATGGTGTCGCAAACCTTCGCTACAAAGCCGGACACATGCTGTACAATCGACCTTTGTGGGGGGCACGCGCCTGTAAAAAAATCGCATTGACCAGTGCAGCAGGAGAGACGGTACGGATTAAATTTGCTGGCTCGTGGACTTTAAACCACCTCGGCCGAGGAAGTTCAAGGTCGCGGCGAGGCTCACGGGCGAGCGCTCGAGTTCCACGACCCATCCGATTTCAGGTGGGCCAAACTCCTGTCGCAACCCGTTACCCCTGCTACGAAGCCAACCACCTCGAGGGCGCGCCGCCACGCACAGAGCATTCGAAAAGACTCGCTTCTCGATACCATTTCCCAGCTAAGGCCATCTCGAGGCGGGATCAAACCTGTGCACGGCCATGGAACGAGATGCCAGACAAGGAAAGAGGGCTCGATCAAGTCTCGGCTGGAGAGGCCTGCATCGACACTAGAGAAGCATCTGGACAGTGTATGTGGGGTAGTTGGACGGCGAGACACGGGGCGTTCTTGACTGTCTCGGTTTTGCATTGTGTGGGTAGGGCATAAAACGCGGTTTCCAAGTAACGCCTCGTTGCTGTATTTTTTGAAACTCTACTGTGCAGATTCTCAGGAGCCGTTTTTGTGGCCTGGAAAAAAGGCCGGGAAGCTCGGCCTTACCTCTTGGTTGTCTTGTCATCACCCCCGATTTGCGAGGCAGACAGCCTGCGCAGCGTGGCAGTCTCCTGGAGACAGGACACGCACCCACCGGAGTTGTCGCGCTGGGAAGTCATCTTTTTGTTTCGGCACTCTTTTTTCAAGATCTTCTGGTTGATTGGGTGTCTTTTCTGGCACTCAATAGTGACGCGGCGTTCGTTTTTCCTGAGCCGTTTTCATCTCAAAACGTCTTTTCCCGCGTGATGCCACGGCTACACTGAACGGTGGACACAAGCCTGTCTCTCGCGGGTTTTTGCGGAGAGACACAGCTTCTCTTTGTGTCCCTACAGTTTTTACAGTTATGAATCAGAGGTTGCATTCCACATATAGATGCACAAGGTTTCACAGTTTACTATTCCGCTTCTCCGTCGGTCTCGAGGCAACTGCTCTTGCCCTGCTCTGCTGTGAATCAATTCTATTTGTCGCTGACACAGAAAGGTGCTTCCAGTTTCCTTTGCCTTTACCGCTGTACGTGCTTTCTGTGCTTCGAGTGTGGCGATTTCACTAGTTCAAAATATTCGCCGTCCTATGCGAGTTATGCGCCTGTGGTGAATACTCCCTTGTGGCTCTGCGGGTTTCTCTACGTGCCCATCGGCACTGCGACGCGTAAAGCGGTATGTCCTGACTGGATCGGTTACACGCTTCCTTGTATCGGAGACCCGATGGTGCTCCTTGCCACAAGTGCTCTGGGATTCTGCCATGCCGTGTGCCTGGCACGCCGCTCCCCTCTGTACACCTGAATCTGTCTCTGCGCGGTCGAGACACTCCCCCACTTGGCCTGTTTGTTGGCGCTGCGGTTCGTAACGCACTCTAGTTTCGCTGTCAGTTCTGTTCCACACGATGGAGCAGCCCCCGACGAATCTTCCGTCCGCTCCACGTCCTTCCTCGCTGTTTCCCCAAGCTTGGTTGTCGCCCGTCTCGGAACTCTGTTCAGGCCAACAGGTTCCGTTACCCCTTGAGTCAGCGCTTTCTCTGCTGGGCATTGTCACGTCTGCTTTGTTTCTTTCTCTGCTTCTGTGGCGCTTCCGCAAATTGCGGCTCGAACGCCTGCCTGTCGAGGCGGACCTCTCCCCCTCTGTGACTGCCGAAAGGGACAGTCACTCTCGCCTGGCATCTGCAGCCGACGCGACCGCCGCCGCGGCGCAGGGTCGCAGCTGCGCCCGGGATTCCCCCAGCGGAGACAACGCGGGCGAATGCCAGCGGTCCACGGAAGAGAAAGCAGGGGGCGAGAGAGCGAGGGGGGACACAACACCATCATCCGACAGCTTCGATCCCTCCATTTCTCAGAGGGGCTACCGTCGAAGCCGGATCGGCTTGGCCCTCCACATCTTCCTCTACGCTTCCATCTTTTGTGCTCTCCTTCTGCTGCTAAGCCTGGTTGCTATAGAAACCTGCATTTCAGTGGAAAAGAGTGATATGCTCTGGCGAGACAGAGCAGTGAGCTTCATTGTTGTATGGATATTTGTCTTCTCCGGGCTCTACGGTGAGAATGAATTGTAACAGCCGCGAAACTGCGATGGACCGGTGAAACCAATTGCACCGGACAGATGCGAAGGTGATCACAACATCTGCATCTCCACATGCATGTACAATCATAGGTGTCCGTCATTGTGCTCAACCACAATGTCTTCTTCGATGAAGGCCCCCACAGAGCAGTGGATATGGCGAATTCCGCTGGCGGTCCCTGCTGCGCAGTCCTCTCAGCAGCGACGATGGGACGACTGTGTGGTTGTACTAGGCTCATTCGCTACGAAAACGCCTTCTCCGTAAAATGCCGCATATATATATATATATATATATATATATTGAAAACATACTTACATGTGCTTGGGGGCCTGTACTCCTCTGGGCGTGTGGGCACCTTCACAAGTTGTGGTGAGGATTTGTCGCTGCCGAGGAACCTCAGGTCGCTATGACTGAGTCACGCGTACGTCCCAAGCATGATTTTAATTTCTTCCCTTCCTTCCGGAATAATCCAGCGAGTGACCACCTGTCTCGAGACGACGAAAACGTCCTCGTCCTAACGTAGCTCTCCCAAAGAACGCTGGGTGGGATACACTTCTTACGGAAGATCTGTCTGTACGCGAGCGCGAGAGAGCCTGTGGCGTCAGCGACCTCCTCGGTTCTTCTCTGGGTCTCAGCCGTGTGGTCGCCTCTGACAGCGTCGAGCTGATCACCGTCGTGACGGACCGCTTCCGCATGCGTTCTTTCTTCCAGGTCTGCAGGTCTTTCACACCTACCTGCCGTGGTTCTTCCGGCTGCGCTGCCCTCTGTCGGAGGCGACTTCCGTGTGCTTTGCGCGCGAGCCGAGTCCCCTGACTCACAGAGATTCCACCACAGCGCCAAGCGATGCTGCGTCTTCGCTGTGGCTGCCAAAGAAGAGTGCCGGAAACTGTAGAGACGAGGACACGACAGCTGGTCTTGACGAGGTAGAGACGGAAGAGGATGAAGACGAAAAGGAGGTTTTGAATGCGGAAGCCCCAGATTCCATCTCTCGGCTCGTCGCCCGGTAAGTCGTGGGACCACCACTGAGCTAGCTGCAGCGTATGTCAAACAGAAGCTAGAATGAATCCACTGGGGAAATGCACTCGTTTTGCACGCAGCAAGACGGAAGTCGGAGAAAGTTGACGTCCTCTGCACCGACTCTGCTGGACCCACAGAGAGCGCCGATGTATGGATTTCTTTGTCGTCGAGTGCGGGATATCGTGTGAGCGAGTCACGGTAACTCTGCCGTGGGGATGTAACCCGGTCCAACAAAGTTTTAGATGCTGACCAGTTTGTGGGCACGATGGCCTTGAACTGACATTTTGTGAGCGCATGGGAATGTACGACAGAATCGAATATACGGCTCAATTCAAAAGTCCACACCTTCAGTCCTCCCGCGTGTTTGCACGCCGTGATCGTCTTAGGACCGGCCTCAGCTCCAGCGTTCCCAGTGTTTGCTCCGTGCGCCTCTGACCCCTGCAGAGCTCGCCAGGAGATCTTCGCGTCTGCGCTTTCCCTGTTCTTTGGCATCACTCGGGTGAATACGTCAAAAGAGGGGAAAGACGCGCAGCCATTTCAGGAGGCGGTCAATTCGTCTTGGCTGTCATTGGTACCAGTTGAACGAGTTAAAGTGATGACGGGGTCTGTTCCCTCTGGCTCGATGCCGTCGGAAGCCAACTTGTCGAAAGACTGGAAAGAGTCAGATCCGTGTCCAGTCGGCATTGACCAGGAATGCTGCCGTGTGGTATGCTGGCAAGGCCGACGGCATGTCTATTGCCCAGACGCAGGGCGGTTCGTCCTCTCCAAGAGTGAGCTTCCAAAGGTGAGGAGCACCACCGGACAGGAATACCGTTCCGAGTTTGCCCGCAAACGCAGTTGGCTGTAGACGCCTCCGGTGTGAACGGGGACGGAGAGGCGCGTGACATTTCGGAGACGTGTTTACTGAAGATCGTGAGAAACACCGCGGTCACAAGCTACAGTAGGCCCAGCTCGCCGGAAGTGCTGAGAAGCTGCCAAGATCTACTCGTTCACGCGTAGTCTTCGCTGCGCAGGCTCCAGCAGGAGGAAGCTCCCCTCTATAGCATGCGTCACTATGTGGGGTACAGCCTTCCAAGTGGTGTCGTCCAGGGGCAACGACAGCTGACTTGCATGCAGGCTTCGTGGTGATACGGGGCGTTCGCCGCCCGCTCCTTGGCTTACTGCAGGCAGAACGGACTCGGCAAGCGGTAATCGAGGTGATCAACCGAGGAGGCATTTCGCCTACGGAAGCCATCAGACGACTACGCCAGTTTGGCGTGAATGCGGTTCCGGTAACGCTGCCGACCCTGGCGGAGGCTTTGAAAGGGTGAGTCGTCTGCGCTGCGAGACGGTGTTCTGGACTTGGCGTTTGGTCTGCTATCCCTGCTCGCTCTCCTCTCTGCATGTCTGGGGAACTGTGGGAGGATGCACGTGTGCGGCCTGGCGTGTTGCCCCATGTCCCACTTTGCTTTCATGATCGAGTGGTTTTTTGTGGAGTCTCGCTGGCGTGGCTAACTCGCTGGACGCCTGCGCAGGAGTCTGTGCTCCACATCCCATGCGAATGTACAGCTCCTGGAAGCACCGGTGCTGAGGTTGCCGCCGTCGTGGGTTCTCTGTGCGGCGTGTTCTTCAGGGAGCTTTCGGACGTCATGTTTCTTTTCCAGTTTCTTCTGGTGTGCAATTCGTTCTACTGGCGCTCGTACCTGGCGTCCTCGATCTGGGCGCTGCTGGCGGTTTACGGCATTCTCGCGAGGGTGTGGTTTGCTCGCAAGAGCCAAATCAAGGTCCGGCGTCTGGCTGAGCAAGGCGACGCGACGCTCGTTCCTGTCCTCCGGCAAGGCTGCTGCGAGAGAGGCACATTCGAGGATCCCCTACGGATTCCTGCTAAAGAACTCGTTCCAGGTACGCGGCCTGGCGAGGGGCCAGTGAGGCCTGCTGACGCGTTGCAGCCAGAAGGTTCGTCGACGGGTTCGCAACTGGTTTTTAGAACGGAGGCGAACCTAGGGCAGTGAAGCTCTGAGTCTCTCGTCAGCACAGTAGAACAGGACGTCTTCGGGCACCGCTGCTTGCGTGTGTGGTGTCGTATCTGAGTCGTGTCGTGCGTATTTTGGGGTGTTCTCCGCGGCCGGTGCTGCTCAGGTGATTTGGTCCTCCTGACTCCGGGCACGTGCGTTCCGGCGGATCTGGTTCTCCTCGACGGTAGCGCCGTGGTGGACGAGAGTGAGCTGACTGGCGAAACAAAACCCATTCAGAAACTTCCATGGCTGTCGCGTCGGCCGACAAAGACGCAGCGAGCAGGGCGCCAAGAGGAGTGCAAGGAGAGGGATTGCTCGTCTGCGGACAACAAGGACGTCCCCTTCTCCGTCGATAGGCCGAATATGAGGAAGTCGATTCTTTTCGCTGGTGAGGGCTCGATCGCGAGTACTGCCGCCATCGTACCGCATGCGTGGGGCTGATTGGGGTCACCAGCCGGTGTCCCCCACTCGGGAGATAGGCGACCGGGTTCGAACACGGCATGGAACATTTCCGACGAAGGCCGGCTGCGTGTCCATGTGATTCGATGCAAACGTCAGGCACGCACGTGATTTCCTCTGCGGGCTCGAAGCCGTCGACATGCCTGCGCTCTGGTCGCATCGTTCCCGACTCGCCCCTGGACTCAGTGCCCGTCGGCGTCTCCGCGCCTGCGCAGGACGGCACTCTACCGTCTCTCCTTTCTCCCGACACGTCGCCAGCCTGCTTGGCAGTGGTGGCGAGGACGGGCAGCAGCACGGCCCGGGGGTCACTTTTGCGGCGGACGCTGTCGTCTTCCCTCTTCCTTTTCAAGTACGACGCCCAGCTGCCGGCGGTCTTCCTCATCATGCTCTGCTACGCCGCGGTTGTAATCGGCATCCTTTGCAAGTTTTCGCCGAATGCGACCGGCGTCGCCGGATGGTTCTACGCCATGGGCACGTTATCGCAACTGCTCCCGGTGAGAGGCAGACCAAACGTTGCGAGTTTCGATCGTCTTGAAGGCGGGAAGCCATGCGGGCCGTTCTGCGCTTAGAGCGGGGTCCATGGGCTTTAAGCATCATACGCGCGCAAGAGGCAGCACATTCCGGACGCTACGGCACGCTTCGCTGATCCCTCTCGGATTCACCTAATCCGGCGTTGACGAAATCTCGTCTGGTGGCACTGGCAAACAGGCACCCGCGCGTCTTCGCGTAAAGCCTCCTCGTTTCACCCCCAAAGTTTGACCGACGTGTCCCATCGACGCCGAGCAACTCGTGTGTGGCCAGGCAGACGTCTGTCGCCAGCGATGGCGCGCCTGCATGCACGCTCTGTAAGGTTGTCGCGTTGGAATGCGCAGGTGTGGACTCCCGTCTTGATTGCGCGGGCGCAGGCTGCCTCCGCGCAGCGCCTTCAGCAGACAAAGAAGATCCTGACACTCGCGCCTCAACGCGTGGCGGTGTGCGGCAAAGTCCGCGTTGTCTGCTTCGACAAAACAGGCACCTTAACGCAGCACGGCATGCAGTTTGCTGGTAAGGCGGTTTCGAGGATACCCCTTGGGTTTTCCGGCAGCACGAGCTCCGAGGCGTGTCACGAGCCGGCAGGAACTCCTCATCGGCACCAGTCGCAGCGTTTGTCGGTAGGATTCAAGGCCATGTCAGGTGCAAATGTCCCTCCAAAACACGGCTGGCGATTTGCCATAGTCATAACCATCATCTGCAGTCTCGATTGAAGGAGGAGGTAGAGGAGGAAGCGAACGCGTTTTCACTTTTATTGGCTGTCGCCAGACGTTCAGCAGCTTACCGGCGGGGTCGTTGCTTGTTCCCGTTTTTACCAATGTAGGGAAAAATCGATGTCTGCTCACCTGCCTTGTCAATCCCCTGATCCGATTTACAGGTGTCCTTGCCACCATCCGGTCTTCGCCACAGTCGTGTCCCCAGCTGCTGGGCCTCCAAACAGACCCCGGGAGAGGTTCCGGACCAGCGGAGTCGGCGGGCGCCGTGCACGGTGCACAGGCGTCTGTAGTTTCCTTCGAGAAGAGTGTGCGACCAGTCACTGCAGCATGGAACTGGAGCGTCGATTCCATGGCCGTTTCCGAAGACGCGGGTAAAACAACCCGAGCGCCTTCCCTCTCCCTGCGCGCCCCGCAGTGCCTGGGCGACGATCGAGGTAGGGGCCATTTGTGAACGACATCTCTGCGAGCTGTTCCATAAAGACGGAGCGGCAATCGCGCTTGTTCGAGAGGGGTGTTTTCTCTTGTGCTCATGTCACCCCATTGTAACTTTCAATCTGAGTCGCGTTCTCAAAATGTGCCGGCAGTGAGCAATCTGCTGAAAGCTCAAAGGTTCCAATTGCCCCCGCGCGAGCACGGAATGGCTGGCACGAACAATGAGCAGATCAGAACGCGGCATACTCATGCCGCAGCCCGTCAAAACTTCAGTTGCGTGCACACGCGTTGGTGTCTACGTGGTGATCCTCAGACGTGGAAAACGATCGGCCAAACGACACGCAAACACTGGAGGAAGAGATGGCTGTCTCCTCGGAGCTAGACCAGAACCTCTTCTTGATCGGCATCTCCACGTGCCACGGGTTGACGTTGAGCGCGCCTGGCTTCTTGCTGCATCCGGCCGAGCTGCTCAAGCAGTTCGATGCGGAGAGCAAACTACCGGGCCATTTTGGTAGCGGAAAGCCTCGTGGGTCGTCCAGGTTAGCCGAACGAAAGGACGAAACCTCGGAGAGCGGCGGCCTTTCCGTCCATCTGAAAGACGCCCAAGCGAATGATGACGAACGCGACGAGACTGACGAGGCGGACGTGTTTTTGGGCTCCGACCTCGAAAAAAGGTGAGGCAACTGAGTCCTATTGACACTTTATGGGAAGGTGGGAAGCAGTGCTAGCAGGGTACGTCTCCGACTCGTTCTGGTTACCCTAACGCTGTCTGCTGTCAGCGACGGCCCGTCCGACTCAACACGAATGCTGAAGCGCGCCAGCCGCTGGCTCTCCTCTCATAAACGCAGTGAAGGTTCCACCAGGTGTCTGACGCGATTCCTGGACTCCTCATTCACTTCCTGCCGACTGGGTGACATGCTGCTGGCCTCAGGATGGTGCATGCCACTGGGTGGCGCCTTCTTCAGATGGCGCATGGAGAGGCGCAGGAAACATCCGAATATGGGGAGCAGGACAGGCCTTGCCGATGGATGGTTCCCCCTCAGTTCGAAGAGCGCGTCATGGCTCGACGAGACTCGTGGAAGCGTCTCTCCGCTGCTGGCCGGCAGGACAGTTCGTGCCACGGCGAACAGTCGGGAGACAAGGTGGCCGACAAACTCTTTCTTGAATCAGGTAGGAACAAGGACGCTGTGCTGCGCTTCGACACAGGAAGGGGGTCCGCATGCGACGGGAGGCTCCGTGACATTTATGGGGACGACCCGGGGGCGATCGAGTCGGCCAGGAAAAGAGGAGACAGGAGACACAAAACGCGGTTCTTCCTCATTTGTCAACATTCGGTGTTCGGTTTCTCGCTTTCGGCTCGGCCAAAACGAAGGGTGGGACGGCTGCGTTGGGGCATACGAAACCTCAGGGACAGGATACGAGGTTCCTGCGGAGTCGAGTTCCTGAAAACGGCGGGTGTTTCCGTTCCCCCTTCTTTTTGCCCGCCCTCGCTTCGAAGATGTCAGTGTCACACGTGCCCCTGACGCCTACTGTGTCTGTACATATATTTTCAGGTGCTGTGGAAGTTCTACGCATCTTTCCTTTCGATTACTCATTGCAACGCATGAGCGTCATAGTTAGACGCGGGAGGCGTGCACGTGGTCTTGACTTGAATGGGAGTTTGCCCGACAGTTCACCAGGAGACGAGGAAGCGGTGGTCTTCTGTAAAGGAAGCTACGAATCGGTTGGTCCGCTCTGTACCTCTGGACTGCCTGCTGACTTCACCGCACGCTGCAACGCCCTCGCGCTACAAGGCTTCTATGTCCTGGCTCTCGCGTACAAGCAGGTATCGGCGGCCAACCCTGAATGCTTGGTTCAGGACAGCCCCCGGCATGAGGCAGTCGAGCGCCACCAACACGCGAAGCCGGCAAGGTATCGGTCGCGACACAAATCCAGACGTGGGCTCCGACAGCCCCCGGCTACGATGCAGCCAGAGCACAGCTGCGCCTCAGAACCAAATGCGACGGGGACAGCTCCTGACGGGTCAGACGCTCCGGCCTATCCTCCGGGATCTTGCATCGCTTCCGGTGTCGCTCTTGGGCGTCAGAATGACGGCTCAAGGTCGCCTAATGTGCCTAACGTTTCCCGGGAGTCGGTCGAAAGCGGGCTCCACTTTCTAGGTTTGATTCTGTTCCGCAATGAGCTGAAAGCCGACGCTGCAGAGGCAGTTCGGCAGCTGAAGCAAGGTCGCGTGAGACCCGTCATGATCACAGGCGACAGTGTCCTAACAGCCTCCTGTGTGGCGAGGCTCTGTGGCATGACTGCTGGACAGTTTCCCTTAGACTGTGCATCCGTTTTCGCCGGGAGCAGCTGTAGAATGCGGTCGCAGGGGACCTACGCGCTAGACGCTGACTCGGGAGAACAGCCACCAGCGGAGCCACTCACTGGCACTGCAGCGCGCGCGGAACCTGCGCCGTGTTCAGCAGCAGTCCCAGAGTCGTCCGTCCGAGACACATCGTCTCACAGCTCACCAACGCTGCTAGTGGCGGAATTTAAGAACCCGGAGGATCCCCAGTCTGGACTAATCTGGCGCGATGCGGAGACTCCCGATCGCGTCTTTGGCGAAGCCGATGTTTTTCAGGGCCTACCAACGGTACGATGGGACTGGAAGCTGCGTGGGCAAGGCAGTGTCGCCACAGGCGAAACGGACAAGCGTCGTATGCTCTGCTAACACAATAGAACTTGGATACCAGCAGTCCAAGTCGTAGTATATACTCCCCAGAAAAAGGTCGTAAACGGGCAAATGGTGGTAACCTCTTTTCCTTGCCGGTCTCTCTGTGCACGACGGTAGACGCTTGGCTTCTCCGGTAGGGTCGTGCGTAGGCTTCCCCTGAGTCAAGCGGGGGCGATCGAGGTGCTTTTTACTCGTGCATGGGTATTGTTCGCCTGCGCAGCCTGCGGCATCGTACAGCGCGATATAAGGATCGAGTGTCCGGTTTCCGTTTCTTCCGTGGAAACGTTTCTGTCCAAGCTCACACGCTTTGTGGCCGCGTCATGTTTCTGCCGTTGTCAGGCCGGCGGCATGTGCGATCTAGCCGTGACGGAAAAGGTCATCGAGTATCTTGCATCTACACCAGTCAGTGCACCCAGTGTATACGAGCGGGCTCCGTACGCTTCACACATCCACCGCGAGGACACTGGGTTCCCGTACGGCTCTTCCCGTCGTAGTTGCCTGTTTGCCCCCTCATATTGCACGAGTGATGGGGCCGACATTGACGCGGAAGAGCGAGCCTCTCTCTTGGAATCAGGACACGCCGACGGCTCACTGAAGCATCCCAGGAGCTACTCATCTGGTGGTGGAATCGTTCCACCGGAACATCGCCGACCCTGGGCGTACCGGCTCTTAGCTGCCCTGGGGTTTGGTGCCCGACGACGACGCTCCGGCGACCTGAAGGAGAATGGAGTTTCTGCATTAAGCAGGGGTGAGGGCGGGGACCAGGTATCTCTGCTCGATGCCCTTCTCATGCGAATCAGGATTTTCGCGCGCATGTCACCGCAGGTAAGTGCCGTGGCCTTCTCCTAAGGAAAGCTCCGTTCCCCCGAAAGTGTGACAACGCAAGGTCGAGCGGGTCTCTGCCTGGTATGTACACCCCGGGCAGTTTCTTTGCAGGTCTGCCCGAGGCTCGTCCACCCCTGTGTTTGCTGCGTGTTTTGCTTCGTACGCAGGGTAAGAGACGAATCGTGCTCGCGTTCATGCGGCGCGGCTTCGTCACCTGCATGTGTGGCGATGGAGGGAACGACTGCGCGGCCCTTCGTGCCGCTCACGCAGGTCTTGCCTTCTCAACGGTACGCTTCGCTTGTGCATTTTGCATGCGCGTCTGCAGTGGCGTCAAGCACGGCAGGCCGCAGACGCGTCAAACACAAGGCAGACCTCAAAAATATAGTTGTCAGCGCCACGGAATTACACAGTGTGCCATTGTCCATTTGCAGGAAGCTCGCGTTGCCTCTTGTTCATGGGCCTGCAAAGGCTAGATTTGTGGTGCGCACGCCAGGTCTGTGATAGCCGACCGCATCTCTGTATGTACACGCCAGAGGGGTAGGGGACGCCCTCGGTGGAGATTTCCCAATCTGGTGCGACGCGGTCTACCCCACAAGAGTATTTAGTATTCCGTGTCGTTTTTTTGACCGTCCACGGCTTTTGCGCAAGTTGACACATTTGCCAGTTCTGCCAGATTTTTTGTGAGACAGTTCGTTACCTAAGCCTCGACAGGTTCTCTTGCGTGGCCTTTTGGCCAGATCGCCCTCAGTCTGCAAGCATCGTATGAGGCGTTCTTTGTCGGGGTGTTTCTGTAGCGGTCTGCATCCGTGCTTGCTCCGTTCACTGCCTCGTCGCTGCAACCGACAGCTGCGGCCGACCTTCTCAAGTACGTTTGTCTGAGCAGTTAATGGAATTCAAAGTTTCGCTGTCCTATGCTACTCCAACGGCTTCCGCAGCACTACTCTTGAGCCTGGGAAGCTCCATATACGCGAATGCTGCTTTATATCCATCTGTTTCTCTACCTGTGTATATATATGTCTCTGTGAGTACAATAATCAAGCAGTGCATGACTGTAGTGGCCATGTAAAACGTGCTTCTGTGCCGAGGCGCGCATTTTCTACGATCTCTGCATATCCTTTCTCGTGGATGAAATGTTTGCTGATAGTGTGTTTCCTTGTGAACATCGTCAGAGAAGGCCGGTGCAGTTTGGCCACTGCTCTTTCCGCGTACAAGTTCTTGGTCGTGTACGGCGTCCTGCTGTCCTTCGTCAAGACGGTGCTCCTCATCTGTGGAGGCGGATCCTGCATGAGCCAGGCCATCTACTTTTTAATGGATGTCGCGATTCTTCTCGGCTTGAGCAAGGTCATGGTTCGCGCCAGGTACTGCATGCGCCGCAAGCGAAGGGACAGCGAGGCGCTCCTCAGCTGAACCCAGCTAACGAGGCTTGCTTCGGTTTTCCTCGCAGGGACCCTCGCCGGTAGCACAGCCGTTTCACCGATGCAGTAGTCGCTCGCGACGACTAAGCCCGATTTGCACAAGGGGCTGCCAAGCCTACGGAGGCTTTCAACACAGAGACAGGCTGCTATCGTTAACCTAGCTCTGGGCGGCGGATCGCGAGTGCGTAAAACTGCTGCTGGCTTAGCAGCTTGGCGCCCTCTGAAAGATCGTCACGAGTGTGTGCCTTGTCTCCTGCCACGTCAGACCCAAAGAAAGCCTACGGATCCGGTCGCCGACGTCCAGTCTCCTAGGCCCCACGACTATCGTTTCCGTCTGCGTCATGTTATTGATAGATTTCCTCTTCATCGTTTCTCTCTACTCACAACTCCGTACTGCCGGTCTGGGCGTGGACGTGGACTACCAGGCAGCCCTTCCCCCACAGGCTTGGTGGATGCGGTACGTTCATGCCTGGTTCCAAGTGCACCGCCGGATCTCGTTAGGCTCGCAGCAACCTTCCGACGCTGAATCTTGTCGCCGTGTGTCTTACCGGTTATCTGCAAATACCCATAAATGTACCGCGAAAAGGCGCCCATGCAGTTAGGTCCCTCTGTTGCTTCCCTGGGTATGCAAGACCTCGCTCCGCTTTTGCAGAAGCACAGAAATGAGGAAGAGCCTGGTTGGCTGCGCTTGAGACCTGCGAGGACAGGGGAGGTATCCGTCAAGAGAGGCAGCGTCGGCGGCGTGCTCAAGAACAACTAACCAACTGACCATGGTGCCGACCTTCGTCAATGTTTGCCTGCCTTCAGGAGCGACACGTATGAGGCGGCGAGCTGCGCCATCTGGCTCTGTGTGCAGCTCACTAATACGGCCTTTGTTTTCTCTTTGGGCGGCATGTTTCGGGATCGAGTTTACCGGAACCGAGCCCTCATCATGTAGGCAAGGTCAAACGCAAGGGGTGGAAACGTTTTTACGGGCATTTGAAATGTAGGAAACGTAGTCAAAGTAGCGGCCAAAGACTGTTCTGAAGGTGCAAAAAACACCTACGAAGCTCAGCTGTTCAACACCGTACTCCAGATCAAGAAGTTCGAACACGTACGCACAAAACTTTGAATGGCATAACCCGTCGCGTACCACCTCTGGCTCCACGTCCGACTGCCGTCGTTTCCCTCGCGGCGTTTGATGCATGCGCTCGACGCGTAAATCGCACTCGACATCTGCCGTCGTCTTGGTGATGAGCATCGTGTTCTGTCGAGTGAGCTTGTCCCTTTCGGCTCACCCAGAGTAAGTGCACTTTGTTTTCAACTGCCTAGATCGTTCTGTTGTCTTTTAATCCTTTTTCATTACTCAGATCCACTGCAGTTTTGCAGCTGTTTTTCATCGCCGTCACTTTCCTCCCGACGTCGAGCATTTCCTGTGTGATGCGGATTAACTGTACCGACGCTGCTTCCCGTGCTGTACGGCTACCAGTTCCAGCATGGATGGCCCGTCCCGCCGCTGGGATGCCTCTGTACAATCCGCGGGGTCATAATATCTTCCCCTTGACCTGGAAAGTAAGTGCGACTAGGCTATGGATCCCCTTGCGGATGCAGCGACTACTCTGCTGTCGCTTTCATTTTCACGTCGCACAGAGGAAAGCTTGCCTCAAGGGAACAAGGGGGTCACATATTCCGTCGTGCGCTTCCGCTGACGGGGGAAGAAAGTTTAACTGGGTATGCTGCTAATGCAATCTGGTTCTGGTGAATGTGGGGCGACACAAAGGAATGGCTTGGCGGTGGCAACATCCTAAGATGGACCATTATATAGCTCCTGCGTTGTTGCTGGGATGTGGTGTTTGGCAGGTGCAACTCACGATTTTATCTCTGGCAAATGCCACTGTCAACATTCTCATGGCGAGGTTTCTTTTCTCTGCCGCATTTCTCAAGTTCCTTCGGACTTACACAAACTGTCCTGGAGAGTCCGATACCCTCAAGGTTTAACGGGGCCTGCGACGATTCCTCCACTCGAGGCAGCGGCAGGCCAACCTGGCAATCGAGGGGCTGACTAAGGTGCTGCGTATTGTCTTCCGTTTGTTCACGTGTTCATATGCACAGCGGCGATTGGCGCGACTAACCCATCCTGAAAGCAACTCCAATTGCAAACCGATTTGTTGCGTAGTTCGTCGATATCCCAAAATGAGAGGCTCACTTCTAAATCCCCGAAACCAAACGTGCGTCGTACTCGAGAGACACAGACCTGCACATAAGCATGTGGCAGCGATTGCCGAAAGCTCATAAAGCTTGGCCGTTCTGTCACCTAGCTGCTACCGGTTTCTGTAGGTCGGGAAGGGAAACGTGTGCCCTGAGGTGAGATATCACTCCGAGCTGTTCGATCGGGGCGCAGTCTGTCGGGATTGGCGTTGCAGATTCGCGACGTCAGCATGGCATTTGCCGGCTTTCTGGAGCGTTTCACATGCTACAGTATTGTAGCGATACACGACCACACTTGAGAGCGAATATCAGGTACCGGCATGTGTTGTCGGTGCCCGATGGGGCTGTTATATCCACTCATGCGCCGTAATCCCCTAGTCAGAGAGGTCGTGTGCTGTCCCAGAGTAGCAACAGTGTAAAATAGGCTACAGTGAGGGCACTCTGTGGATACGCTACGCAAAACCTTCAAACATACGTCAATCGCCAGCGACAGTTCGTAGTAACTGTTTTGTTTCTGCGGGCTTAGAGACCTCCGCAGATATTTGGACCTCTCTGTAGCCGGCATCTCTCCAGCACACCCTCTCATCCGTCATAGAGCCTGCGGGGAGCCCCTTGCTTTTTGACCGAGAGGTCAACCGGGTGCAAGTTTGTGTTCCGTGAAAAAGGCAAGAATTCGCGTGTAACTGCAAGTTTGTGTTCCGTGAAAAAGGCAAGAATTCGCGTGTAACTGCAAGTTTGTGTTCCGTGAAAAAGGCAAGAATTCGCGTGTAACTGCAAGTTTGTGTTCCGTGAAAAAGGCAAGAATTCGCGTGTAACTGCAAGTTTGCGTTCCGTGAAAAAGGCAAGAATTCGCGTGTAACTCATGGGTCCGCAGCTGCACAGCTGCCTTCTGGCAGGTGGCGATGGTCAACGCAGCTGCGTTAGGAACTGTTGTGAGCTTGTTGCTAGTTCCCACGATGCTATATCGGCAGTTTGCAAACGCAGATATAGCACTGTGAAACAAAGTAACGATGCAATTTGAGGTCTCTTCCACCAATTTGTTAGACGCTCGATGGACAGTACTTGCGGCTCACACATCGGGAAACGCTCCAGGGCGGCAAGAGATGCCTCATCCGTGAAGTGAGATCGGCCCAGATGGACGCTTTATAAAATCGTCAAATGAGACTCTCGGTCCAGGTTGTAGTATCTCTAGCGGCGAGCATTGGCCACTCGGTCCGGCGTTTCTTCATTTCCCGATCGAAAGGTGGTGTTGCCGCGAATTCGGAGTGTGCCAGAAAAGCTCCTTCAGATGTTTATTGTTTTGTACGCTTCCACTGTTCATGGCCGTTTACAGAGTTGGACAATTTTATCTCCGGAAAAGGACGCATTCTGCGAATATCAAGAATGCATGTGACCTTCCTAACCAAAGTGGCCCGCAGACAAAATCCGCATGCTTGTTGCAGCACCCACCACCAGCCCGTAGGTCTCGTCGTCGCACTTTCCCAGCAAAGCTCACCAGACTCAACAGTTGTTTGTGGAGGATCGTGCGATTAGGCTCGCTCATCCAGTGGTTTTGGGCGAACCTCTGAGTTGGACTAACACAGAGGAAAACGGCGGTATGTCTTGCACGTTCCCTGGCTTCGCAAGTTCGGGGGCTTCGAGGCACGTGGATTGCATGTAACAGGCAATGGCACTGACATGCTGGGTTCGTCGTCAGACACGCTTCGTTCACCCAACTGCACAGTTCTTCAGTTCGTACCTACTCTAATTTTTGATTTGTGTTTACGTGATTGAGGGTTACTTCTCATGGCCGATCCCCGGGGTTATCATATCGCGCGCGGTGTCCTCGCGGCAGCAGTTACAGCGAGGGTCGGCCGACGTCTTCCTTTTCGAGTTCTTGCCGGCAGGAATTCTCGCGCGAAAGGTCTGTACTTTCCCCGGCATTAGTGCAGCCGCGACTTTGTATCCGTGTGGAGGTTACCTGAGTCCCGACTCCCTCGTTCTGAGGAGAAACGGTAGCGTTTACAGAGCGAGACTGATGACACTCGGCCAATGGAACCATCGCTGCCCAGTGACCTCCATTCCTAAACTTGGTTCTGCGAAGACCACTTTCCTCGCTGTAGTTTCTCTATCCTTCCGTCTTCCGTGAACCCTGGATGCCCTAATCCTTCGTTCTCTTGTCTTGAGCATCAATCAGCCACCTAACCTCGTCGGAAAACGCTATATGATTCGTTACCAACGAAAGAGGGGCGGCCTTCATCTGATGTTGCTAAAGGAAATGGCGTTTTGACGAGGCTCTCCATGAACGACTTCCTCTCCTTTTCCGTCATCTCGTTTATTTCATGGCCATCCATGCCCACTTCCTCTTCTTGGTTTCCTCCTGGTCCACGAAATGTCGCTGGCTCCGCTGATGGCATCGACCGGCCCATTGCTAGATCGTGCATCCGCAGGTATGCGGGCACTGATCAGCATTGTGTCGAAAAGTGAATGCCAGTATTTTGAGGAGGGTCATTTCAACGCGGCCCAAGTGAAGAAAGAGCTGCAAGATGCAAGCGTGGAATCGAAAGTGACGGCCATGAAGCGGCTTCTTGCTGCTCATGCAGCCGGCGCCGACGTCTCTGCATTGCTTCCTGAGGTTGTGAAGGCCATTGCTGTGCCTGATCTTGAACTCAAGCGCCTCGTTTATCTTTTCCTTATCCAACATGCTGAAGGCAATCGAGACCTTGCGCTCCTCTCCATCAACTCCTTCCAGAAAGACTTGACTGATAGGAATCAGATTGTTCGTGCTGCTGCTCTGAAAGCACTCGCTTCCATACGACTTCTCGAAGTTGTGCAACTTCTTGTTGTCTCGCTGAAACGTGCGGCTGCAGACTGTTCACCGTTCGTTAGACGTACGGCGGCGCAGTGTGTGGTGAAGGTGTTTGCTCTTGACCAGGATCAATTTGAAGACTTGAAAAATATTGTCCTTACTCTTCTGGCTGATGTGGAAGTGTCTGTTGTTGGTGCGGCCTTGGTTGCATTTCGGGAACTGTGCCTTCGCCATTCCCATCTGCTTCTGCACGACGACGAAAACCATCCAGACGACCGTGATCAATACTTGGAGTGTACATACACCCCCACTGGAGAAGGCGGAGGCTTGCGGGCGACTTCTCCTCGCACCCCTGACGCCATACCAGGTCTTGAGGGTGAAGGTCCAGGCAAAGAAGCAAGAGAAATCTGGGGTCAAGCGGCTGCCTTGGCGCTTCTTCACCGGCATTATCGTCGTCTGCAAAAGTGTCTTCTTCAGTTGGAGCCTTTTGCTCAAGTCGTCGCCGTCGACATTTTCTTGCGGTATTGCCGTCTTTTCTTCGCTGATCCGGTCGAACACTTTCGGCGGGAGACCCCCAACGTGACTGGGCCTTCAGCCAAGGATCTGGGGCGAAAGAATGAAACGGAAAGTTGGTCCGGCGCGGACCAGCGCTTCGGACTGTCCTCTGAAAAGGCACGCGCCCGCACCGAGGACAAGAGTGAAGGCAGTGGTGCCGCTGCCGCACAGGTGACCATAGAGAAGCTTACTGCGGATTCGCCGGGCAATCCTGTGCCTCCGGATTTTCGGCTGTTTCTGTCGAATCTCCCACTTCTGCTGCACTCTGAGAGTCCGGCAGTTGTCGTGGCCGCAACGGCTGCCCTTTTCTCGCTTCTGCCTTCGGCGCCAGCAGCGTGGCAAGCCGCCGTTCACCCTCTGCTGAGGTGCCTGCACACGTCCGCGCCAGATTTGCAAGAACCCCTGCTCCACACGATAGCAGTGTTGGGGTCATCAGCTCCGTCTCTGTTTATTCCTCATGTGCGATCCTTCTTCCTTCGTTTCTCCGACTCCCCGGCAGTTAGGCAGGCCAAGCTCAAAGTCCTTCGTGGCCTTCTGGCCTCAGCGGCGTCACAGGATTCTGCCGGTGATGGAGCGAGTTCGCTGGCGCTTCTCCTATTACCAGAGGTCACCACGTACATTCACTGGCCAGGTGATCAAGCCTTGCTTCCGTCTTCCTTCCGCCTGCTGACCTTCTTAGCTCTCCGATTCCCAGGTGTTCAGGCAGCCTGTATGCAAACTTTCGTTCGCCTCCTCGACGCACCGTCTCCGGCTCTCGCTGCGGAAGCCGTGCTGGCTCTGCAGACGTTGCTTCAGCGCCAGCTGGAGCAGCAGCGTGAAAGGAGCGCGCGAGGAGGGCAGCTGGGTCACCTGCTCTTGCAACTCGTTTCACAGTTTCCGCGGGTGCATGCACCGCCAGCTCGCGCGTCGGTCGTCTGGATCGTGGGACAGTATCAGCGGGAAGTAGGTTGGGTGGCGGCTGACTTCTTGCGTCAGCTCGTGGCGAAGTTTAAAGCAGAAGCTGAAGAAGTCAAACTCCAAATCCTGCTTCTCGCCCTCAAAGTCTGGGCCTTCCACTGGCTGAACAAGAGGGGACTCGCCCATGAAACGCCAGACGACACCTTCAGTGGGCATGCTGGGGAAGACGAGAGCGGTAGTTCTCAAGCAGCCAAAGGAGGGGAACAAAGTGGAGATGTACGGAGTGACGAGACGGGCCAGTCGAGAGGATCAGTGGGCGATCAAAGACTGGAACAGATACAACCAGGTTCTTGTGATGTCCGCATAACAGCCGGTTCTTACAGAGGAATGCAGACACGCGATGTCGTGACTGACGAAATCGGTCCAGGTCGACAACCAACGGAGTCACCGCGACTGCTGCCGATGCCTACGAAGGAAGATAGTGAGGAAGCTTTCCCTAGGTTGGACGGTATGCTCAAGTACATTTGTGAAGTTGCAAGCTTTGATAGGAGCTACGACGTTCGAGACATGGCTCGCCTCTATTTCACATTGTCGCGGCTTTCTCTGTCGACGGAGCGGCCGGTGGCGGGGCAAAAGGGAGCGAGTGAATCAGAATGGAACACCAAAAGGGAAGATCTGGCCCCAAAGCAAATGCAAGTTGAGGGAGCTCGTGGCTCCACCTCACCTGAGGAAACAGGTCTATCCGCATATGAGGGCCTGTCCGGCTTAGGGGGCGACACTCTGAAGCCGGGGACGCCTCTGGGGGGCATGCAACAGTTTGCAAGCGCCTACATGCGGTTCCTGGCAGCTGCCCCAGGCGCAAGAATTCAGAAAGGGACCGGAGGACGAAGCGTCGATCTCAAAAGCGGTTTTGTATCCCGTGCCGCTACAGTAGCCGCCCACCTCGTTCTGCAGAATGGGGACGAGCGCGACGAAGAACGGCCAGTCAGCCCGGACGTGCTTGAGGACAGCCACAGTCCAGTGTTCGTTTTGGGGTCTCTTTCTGACCACGTGGCTGAGCGAATGATTGGCTACGCCTCACTGCCTCCTTTCGCTGACGAAAATTCGTCGGACCAACTGCGCCATGTGGAGACAGAAGAACGGCGCGCTCTCGTCATTGGGCCCGCAGGTGCGGCGGGGCGGTCTTCAGGAGGTGTCTCTCCTCAGAAGGAGCTAAAATCGATCTCCTCTGAGGATGTTGTTGTTCGGAGGAATGCAGCAGCACTGATGGGACGCGAAGCGGTCGCGAAGACCGCCCTCACACCTCTCGACCTCGATTCCTTCTACAGCGACCTTTGCGGTGTCCCTGGTACTTCCGTGTTGACGGAGACAGGGGTGGCCTCATCGCAGCAACAAGGCTGGGGGGAGGCAACTGGCGGTCGGCAGACTCGAGCCGAACGGGAGGACACAAGCGGAAGAACCAATTTGTGGCAGATGTTTGGAAACACTGCAGATCCTGGTAGCCACGCGGAAGTAGGAGCGAGTGAACAGATGTGTCGACAAGGGACTCACCAAACAAGTAGAATGGGTGGTGTTAAAAGCACAGGATGCGGCGGAGGTGTGGCTGTAGCTGGTGAAGACGATGAAAGTGAAGACGAAGACCGTGAGTGGCGTGCAGCTACAGTCGGCGAGAAAGATCTCTGCGACGGATCCTGTGGTAACGACGGTAGCCGGGGAGACGACAGAGAGGATGCAGGAGACTGGAAATTCATGCCAGCCGCTCGATGAGGATGCTTCCGGTGGCGACGACTAAACTGTAAACAATAGCAGCAGTTGCTGTGTCGATGGATTGATTTTGCTCTCTTATTGAAATGCATTGCTAGCCAGTGTTGTGTGGCCGGTCGTCACAGCACAGAATGGTAGTGCTTTGGTTGCAACGACTCCAAGCTCTGCTGTGGAAGCTATTTGACCGCTCCCAGCAACGGTCATTCGAACATGCCCGAGACACAGCACTCGTCTGTACATCGTCTGGGCTACACTTGATTTCACTGGGATGAGGAACTCTCACAGGGAGGACGGAATGGTTAAACCGCACATGTTTTCACAGGCAAACCAAGCGTCGAAGTGGCTTTTTTTTTTGGGGGGGGGGGGGGGGGGGGTTAAATCGCCTCGCACAGGCGAGTTCCCTTCCTGTGCAAGGGTGAGGCGCCTGCTTGCCTTTGACACTCCCTGTACGCATACAGAGAGTACTTGGGCGTAGAAGAGAGTTGGGTGGCGGGTGAGAAGTGTAAAAAATGATCTCGTTTTGTGTAGTCGAGCCTTCTCGTTGGCAAGCAGAGAATCACAAAACTCTCATGGACCTTACTGTGATTCACTTCACATACAAAAGGTGACAAGGTTTCGAAAGACGCCGTCTTTCAGGCGAGAGACCTCGAGTGTTGAGACTCAGATGACTGTGCTTCGACTACACTGTGTGCGGAACAGTTTCACATATTCTGGCGTTTTGTGAGGATCAGTTTCGTATCTTCTGGTATCCACTTGGATAGCGCGGAAGATATTTGATTCAGAAAGGGGGCATGTTGTTACCATTGTGAGTTACCGTCCCCCGGGCATCATCACTCAACGGCGTATAACACCAAAAACCCTCCCACACCTGAATCTTTGCTAGCTTTCAGGTGGCATTTGAACTGACTAAAGGAAACAGCCGACTACAAGGTGATGCAGTGTGTAGTGATCGTGGTCCCCAGAACAGCTTACGAGGCATGCAGAGTCACAGTTAAACTGCCAATGCATCGATGTGAGGCAATGGACGTGACATTGTTTGCTGCGCTTACACGCAGATCATCGAGGGCTTTTATTAGAAATTCCTGTCTGGAATATAGTTCTTGTCACTTATCACTGTTCTTTGACAAATTTTAATTTTACCTTTTGTTATTACCAGGGAAGTTACACAGATCCGACATTTGTACCGATAAACAAATGCAAGTAACGTGGTGTTAGCTAGCCAGGCTAGGTAACTGCTATACAGTGCAGATACCGAAAAACGGCTTTCGAATTTTGACCGGTGTAATATATGCATTACAGTTAACTAGCATATTGACGGAAGAACCCGACGACTCCTACTACGATCAGAACCACCTCAGAATGATACTCTCTACAACGTGCTTCACAAAGAATCAACTCCAGGCTCTAGTACCATGTCCTCTGCAGAACAGTCACTGAACAACTAGAGAAAAAGCGCGTGATGGGTATGATTTGACTGGGGCAGAGCTTTGGTATGGAATGTAGCTGATAGAATACAACGTTTTTCCCTCCGTGTGTCACGGAACTGGTCTCTCCGCTCTCAATGCGGTGAGCACTGGGTCCCTGCGAGGAATATCCGCCCGCATGTTCGCTTCAGTGACGATCAAGCTCACGGCTGAGACATAGGAACTGCAGCTTCCCAATATAAAAAGTCTATATATCTTGTATTGTATGAACGACCGCGACTTTAACAACGAGCGCGGTCTTTGTACCTCCGAATTTTCACGATCACTTTCGAACGATAGGTAAATTACATGGGGTGGCCTTTGGATACAGAGTGCTGCGAATTACACATCACTGACAGCATCCGAGATTCCGGCGGATCGACATGATGTAGTGGTTCTCACTCTACGCCCGTATACAGGTCATGCCTGTGTAACTGCCATGTTTCAACACTGTTTAGAACATTTAGTGGCTCTCTACGCTCATTCCGTGCACCAGAGCCTCTTGTGCGTTACACTTTCCGCACAAAGAAGATGCGGTCATTTCTTGATACGAAATCAAAATCTGCTCCGACGTCCGAAAATGGTTTCAAACTAGGGGGGTGGGGGGACCTGAACATGGTCCACGCTAGACTACAACCATTGCTCCGAAAGTGCGCCTGTTGCTTGTCTTTCCACTGTTCTTTTGTTTTACGGTGTCAGTGTCAGCTGCTGCGCCCTTTTCCGTCGATCGTCGTCTTATGCCTTCTCTCCGTGCCAAAGTTTGCATCGCAGAACCAGCATTATTTCAAGCCTGTTCTATAGTTTCGGGCATGGCTACTCCCGATATTGGCTCTGCTACACGTTACTCTGTTCATTTGGATCACATGAAGGAACGAGCGGTGCACAAAGTCATGGCGTGTTCTTGCCTGCTGCCCCTCTCGCTGAAAGCTTTATCTTTTGGGTTTCCCAAGGCAAATGAGCATGTTCTAATACTCCTTTTGGAGGGGCTAAGAACCTCGTAAGCCGGGAGGCAAGTCCGCGTACGGGGTGTCCTCTCTCGCACAACCATCCCTCAGAAATATAGACCGTGTGTTCAGAAACAAGACAAAGTTTAAAATTGAAAGCTTTCACCGTTATCAGCCGCATTTTTAACGGAGTAAATGATGTTTTTCACAGGATTTGCGTGAGCCAACATGTTGAATAACATTGCTACGGGGAAGGCATGACGTGCACGCGGTACGCAGCCCCGCAACAACAACACGGGGCTTCGAGTTTCTTCGGTTCCCACAGGGTGTCGGAGAGTCAAACAGACTGTTCTTTCTCTTTGCTTCACGGAAACAATCTGGCCGTTATCGTAGGTACTGGGAGTCATCCGTAGAAGCAGGGATGATCGTCTCTTCATAGACACACTGGGGACGAAGATAGCACACGGTGGTCACGCGTACGGAACGTTTTGAAAGTCTCTCGGAATCTAAAAAGCAGCTTTGAACGGTACGTCTCATGTCCACACCCCCTCAGGGAGTTGTAGAATATCATATCAGTCTTATCTTCTGATCTAGCCTGTGTGGTTCCGGGCTTCAGTTCAGGGCTCCTTCTCCTCCTTTGAAACGCTCTCGTTGTCGAATACGGAAGGCCGCACATATATTTAACGGTACTGAGAAGGAAACAATGGTTTTCCTTGTCGGTCACAAAGACGTCCTGGTGCCTGACTGTTTGCCTCTGCCTGTCTCATACCATCACCAGATCTTCCTTGGAGCTGGCCGGTTTTAATCTCGAGTCTCTGGGCAAGTATTACGCCAAAACAATTTTCTGCAGACACCGGGATGTTTCGGTTTTATGTTACGGCGAGAGATATTGCTGTCTGGCTAGCATTTCTGCCAACGATGTTTCTAGGCTGAACAAGTGTCACTGGTGTCGAGTGTTGGCGCAAATACAACACATATCCTAAGGTTTTCCGTCTTTGCAGTTTCGATCTTCAGCAGTGTAGAACCGTACTGAAGGAGCTTCCCTATGGAGTCCGAGTCGCACTCTCCACGGGCCTTACCGAGAGTCAGCTCTGAGTCCCCAGCATATGACTCGCCCACACGGGAAGATGCAGCTGAGAGGCCGATCGACTCTGGAGGGCGTTGTTCAGAAGACCCACACATTAGTGGTCCTATACCAGAGCAACAGCATCGCTTGCCTACAGTCGATGAAGAGTCTATCGGCGGAAAGCCTGCCGGGAACATCTCCATGGGCAGCGACAGTCGAAAGACACTAAACAGTAAAACACGACCAACGACTACCAAGCGATTCATACAGAATACACTTACTCCGGGGGCCTCTTGTCTGAGCGCAACATGTTCCCCGGGCTCACGTCGCGCTTCATCCACCACTGCCATCAAAACCAGCAGGAGAAATGGCGTGCCAGCGAGCATCCCTCGTGCTGCCGGCACCGGAAAGGTTGGACCATCAAGAAGCTCAACTGTGGAGAGTGCGGATTCCAGTGATTCCAGCAGTTCGGGGGCGGGTATGCAATACCTAGCCAGGACACGAAATTTTATCAAGGAAAATGCAAGAAGTGCTGCGGAGTACGCGATTCAGCGTCGTCGGACTATTGCCCATGATGCCATTCCCCGAAGACATGGAAGCTATGGGCAGATACCGGAGTACTTGGCGGTAGGATTGATTTCTGAAGCTCTTTGATAAAATGCGGATGTTGGCTACTGTTTCTGGAAGGTGCTTGGAAATTTTGTGCTCACAATGCTTGCAATCTGAATGCAACCAAGCTGCTTGACGATGCACATTTAAATTTTTAAGAACAGAAGGAGCGTTGATACAAACCGTTCGCACAGATAAACATGCACACGGAACCATTTCACATACACCTCACGTTAGATATGAATTTATAGACAAGAAGATGGCTGCTAAACAGTTAGCATACACTTATTGGCTTGTGCAACTCCATCATGTCAGAATAGCGTTAAGCACCTGAAAACACCCACATGTATCGACTCACCGAACAGATTTTTAAGCTAGATACGTTTAGTATGTCGCCGTTCTGCTGCACGCCGACGCAGGATTCCCTAGTGCATCTGAAGAGACGGGATAGGGAGTATAAGTGTGGTTTGCGTGCTGCCCAAAAGCATGGCGAGCAACCTCATCTCGAGTTTCTCTTCGTGGCGATGCTATCATTGATTGCATCCGCTTGTGGTCTGCTTCCGTTCATTTCTGCGTTGGTTACCTGAAACACCATACTTAGGCTTCAAGTCGTGTTAACCACTGATTCTGAGCACAGACGCAACACTATCGTTGGTGCAGGCCGGGATTCACGGAAAGAGAGGGCTGTTCGACATGAGACGGGCAGTGTGCATGTGTGTGTGATGGTGGTACCTACAACGGTACGCAGCAAATAAAGACGAAGCTAGAGGAGCAACGACGGAGAGAACATGAAGAGGCAGAAGCCAGGAAACTGCCGCCGGGGATGCGTAGGTTGAGCAGTGAGGAAAGGCTGAGCCTCATAGAGAGATTGCGGTCAGAGGAGCGGGCGGCAGAGGTACGCTAGATATAGAGTAAAAACATCAGTTGCTATGCATATATATTTTATCCGGGTGCAGTTGCCGGACAGTGGATTACAAAACTTATACTGTTTATGTGACTCGAACCATTACAAGAGAGTGCTGATATGATTGTGTGTGAACTCCTCATTCAGTACGAGCTGACAACAATGCCAATTGCGATCAAGACGCAGTCACAGAGAACTCGGATCGAATTCCTTGAACGCAAGCTGGAGGAGCTGCATCGGCAACAGGAGAAATTTTCCAAGCCAAATCTTCTGATCGAGATATGATGACGGTGTGCGTTTACTCTACACAGTGTTTCCACGGTATCGGGAGGCCCACAAGTCCTGGGGGAGGCTTATAACATGCAAGCGTTTTGTGCGTCATGCAGCCGACAAGGGAGATATTTTGATACGTCTACTTCAGCGAAAAATGCTTCTTCCCAAAGGTGGCGCGTCCGTGGATCGCCCTGTTTCGACTGCTCACCCCAGGCGATTTTTGAACACCGGCAACGGCCCTTCTGCATTGGAAAAACGGCTGGTCCCTCGACGCGGTATCCGCAGCAGAGAACCAGTAACGCCTCCGGGTCCTCAGAGGATATGACTTCCTCTTGAGCGGCTTTTAGTGACATCCGCACCTTGAAATGGCACGAGCGTATAAAACAGTCGTCCTGGGACAGAAATGTGAGCCAAATCGACTGCTGCTGCACAAAACTGTAGACCTTTGGATGAGTGAAGTAAGGGCTGACAGAACTCCGCTCTGCCTGGTGACCTCCTCTTTGCCTTGCGGAGCTGGCAACCTTCGACAAAGTGCAATAGCAGCCGGCGACCGGCGGCCCTCTCCTGCCGTAATTTGCAAAGGGACTCACAGACAGTTGACCGTCCCCATGCGACCACACCGCGCATTAGTGAAGGTTTCATCGGTAGCTGAGATGGTTACGGGAGGCTGCCCCTCGCTTTCGCGCGCTCAAATCGCTTTCTGCCTGACAAATACGTAGACTGGCAAGAAGCTGCGCGTACCGAGACACCGTATATGGTCGAGCGCACCCAACGTGAGTGGCAAGCGGTAAAAGGAACTGAAACGCTTACTGAGGGGAACTAAATATAATGCAGACATAAGGTTTTCGGAGACGTGTTCAGAAAGTTTGTGAAGGGTTTGAAATTCTGCAGAACCCCTGGTTTCCCCTAGCCGGGGTAAATGACGGTCGCCTCCCACCTGGACCGAAGGAAATTCAAGGACAAAAGGCGATCACTCCGGCTACAAAAAACGCCACCGCAGAAAGAAGCAACGCAATAAAGTATTCCTTTCATCATATAAAGCCAACTTCCTCGATCATGGTTCAGCTGTGTCATGTCCCTGGATGGCTGAAGTCGTCATCGAGATGTGCTCGCCCGTAGCCGCTGTATAAAGCAATTCTTCACTAGGGAGAGGACGCAGCGTAGCTTTTGGTTTAAAACTTGACTTACTGAAGAGGTTAACACCAGCACCAACGTTATGCAACATCGCTGGCTTTTTCTCAACGACATGACCTGCTGGAAGTTTTGGAACTCGGCTGTCCTCCTATCTGGTGACGGGCCAGTGCCGCAAGCTGCTCTCTCGATTGTTGCGATCGATGCCCATCACACAGGAATGAATCTTTTCGTGGTTGCATGCGCCCAACATGAGGAGTCATCTTCTTTGCCTACGTTATTTCTTCTACTCTATGCCATGTCAATATCGTTTGCGTTTGTGGCGTGGACGCTGAACGTCGGGCAAACCCGGTGTTTAGTTCCAACTTTTCGCGCAACGCAGCGTCACCCAGGTCTTCTGTGAGTCTCAACCCGCTCCGCTATCTGTTCGGCTCGACAACGAGCTAGACAGCCATCTTCTCAGGTTGAGTATTTCCGTTATTTTTCAGCGGTTTCATCGGTCTTGCTGGATAGTACACCTCGATATCTCCTGGCGTGACGACTAATCAGTTCCCTTTCGTCCGTTGCGGAGAACTGACTTTCTTTCAGCCCTTTGCCCTCGGCCTCATCCTCACGGAAAAAGGCACGGCTATTTTACGTCGATAAAACTCTGTCGTGCGCATTTATCCAGAAAATCAACGTTACGGGGATTTAAAAGAAAACGTACAGCATCATCGAATTCTTCCTGGGCCCTCGACCCCCGCGCGTACGATTTGTAGGATTGGGCGGGCGGCGCTGCTGAACTCAAGGCCGAGCTGTGGCTTCGGCTGGCGTTCCCAGCGAACGTTCTTCCGTCGTAGACCACGACACACGGGCATCGTACCTCGGTGTTTTCGACCTTATGTTCCGGCTTCTTCGAAGCCACTTTGGATGGCCTTGCCGCGCCGGCAGGCGCTGCAGCAAATTGGTCCGTGCCTTTGCCGCTGAAAGCGGTGTCGCCCTTCTACTATCGCCCAGAAATCATTCCGTTCCAACCCTTCCTGAGTCTGCAAATACCTTGGAGGCTTACAGTGAGTCTGTAGCCGTCTCGGGAAGAAGAAATAGCAACACATAGGGTTCCTTTGTTTTGTTCGCTGCCTCGTTTCTTGGCTCTCCAATCCGTCTTCCCCGCCATCTCAACCCTACCCCAGCCCTCTCTTCTTTCCCATGGTCTTTCATTACGTTGTTTAGTCTTCCGAAACTGGCGCAGCAGTTCGCACATCTGTACCGGGGAGTTTCCTCCTTCCCTCTGTTGTTCGTGTCGCCGAAAAGTTCTTTTTCTCCAAAATGTCGTTCACTCACGCGCCGTTGCTCGACACGGATGCGTGTCTCGAGTTCCTGAACTCGCTCGACTACGGAAAAGAGCATCCTGTCCACGAGCTGCACGACTGCGCCACCGCAGAGCATGTCTGGGGTTCGCTACACGAGATATACCCTGCCTGGTTTGACGAGTCTCTGCACCCGTCGAAGTTTGCCAATGCCCAGGTGAGGGACAACAGACCTGCTGGACGCGTGTCGCGCTGTTGCCTGTGTCGCGCGTACGCTTCAAACAAAACGAACCTGGGAGTGTCTTGGCTGGCGGGAGCACACGGGCCTTGCTGATTTGTGTCTTTCGATTCTCTTTCGACGCATAATTTTGAACACTTGTAGGCACATGGACTCTGGGGTTTCGGAGCGTTGGAAATAGGAGTACAGGGAACTTCCATGGATTCCGCCACCTTGACATAGTCCACTGATCCACGCACCAGTTAAGCTGACCAGTGAAGTTTAAGACCAGAAAGGCTTTGAACGGCCCCGCCATAACAACGTGGGTTTTTCACGTTCGTGCGTTTCCCGACTGTTCGCTGTGTTTGCCGGCTGATGGTATATAGGAGGCTTTGTCGCAAATCCTGTATTACCTCGATGAATTCCACGAGAATAAATATTCCGGAGATTTCAATGTCATCACGGAGCATCTGGATGCCTTCCTCAAAGGCGATCCCTCTCTAGTAGGTTCCAAGGCCCCTCCAGTTAAAATGAAAGAGCGAAAGGGGGGGATAGCAGGTCACGCGGAAAAACGTTGCAGTCACGTCCGTTTTCAATCGCGCACATCGCTTTTCGTGTCGGAGTCTCGACGCTGTCACGCCCTTCTTCTACGCGTTTAACTCCTCTCCCGGAGGTGGCGTATGTACCTTCGCGGTTTCACGTCTCCTCGCAGTGCATTAAGGCAGCAGCTGTCTCTTGTGTCATTTCCCCTATATGCCGGATCCCGCTTCTACTACATCTTCCGAGAGACCTGGGGACTTTATAAACTAGGGGATGTGTGCACTTCGAAGGAAGGCGCGCGCTGCTCGCGTGACCCAAGCGGCAGGTGAGTGACTCACCTTGGAATTTCCCGTGGGGTGCACGAATGGACGGGAAAACGACATTTACGAGACGGTTACTGAGTGGGACACGTGCTGTGAAAAGGGGCATGCGCCCTCCACCCATAATAACTGCTTCCTTGTCGAGGCGTTGACTCATATTCGGGAGCACAGCTGAATCGAGACCGTCCGCATAAACTGGACCTGAAGCCGTAAGGGTTTTGTGTGGCGGCAGACACTGAGACGAACCGCAAACATCCCAGCCTTCGTGTTTTTGTTGAGCTAAAACTCTCTGCTGTGTTTGCGCCAGATTCTGAAAACGTACGAATTCATCCTGCTCGCGACGGTGAACGGAGACTGCCAGCAAATCATCGCAAAAATCATGACCATGTCCCAACCGACCCAAGCAGTCATTCAAGCAATCATCCAACAGTATGCGGGTGCAGAAGTAAGTGAGCTCCTCGCCGGCGTATTTTCACAGCTCTGCCATGCATGAGACACCCTTGTTTGCGGCGCGAGACCGGCAAGTGTCGGAAGACGACGGCTGCCTACAGATGTGTGCCTGTGTCTTCGAGATCATCGCGATGCGTGCACGGCGTCTCCTGAACGCGTTTGTGTCTCTTGTCGGCCCGCCGGGTCGGAATGAAGACCCGTCACGTCGGGCTGCAGAGACAGCAGGCAGCGTTTGGTTGCCAAAAAAGCGTGGGCCTCTCTTCGGATCTTCTTTGAATTTCGTGTACTGATTGATAACGAAGAACCCCGACTTTTCATAGTTTTTCTGGGGGGGGGGGGGGGGGGGGGGGGGGGGCCTAAGGGGGCGTCCCCCTCTGGGGGGGCCGGGGTTTTTCTCCGAAAAAAACGGACCCGGTTGGAAAAGGGCAAAGGAATTTCCCCCGGCCCCGGGGGTTTGGAAGAACTACCCTAATTCCCCTTTTGAGCCCCGGGTGGGAAACCCAAGGGCATTTTTGCCCTGAATTCCCCTAAATCCCTCTGGTTTTCCCCCCCCTTTTGGGGGGGAGGGGTGGGGGGGTTTTTTTTCCCTGGGCCTTTTCCCC